>NC_041383.1:588326612-588383834 GCF_002162155.2 Triticum dicoccoides | reverse complement strand
CACCCTCGTGGACAGGGTGTGGCCCCCCTGGTCTTCATATTTGGCGAGGATTTTTTATTATTTACTCTAAGATATTCCGTGGAGTTTCAGGTCATTCCGAGAACTTTTTTTTTCTGCACATAAAACAATACCATGGCAATTCTGCTGAAAACAATGTCAGTCCGGGTTAGTTCAATTCAAATCATACAAGTTAGAGTCCAAAATAAGGGCAAAAGTGTTTGGAAAAGTAGATACGACGGAGACGTATCAACTCCCCCAAACTTAAACCCTTGCTTGTCCTCAAGCAATCCAGTTGACAAACTGAAAGAGAAAAAGAAAAACTTTTACAAACTCTGTTTGCTCTTGTTGCCTATGTCAAGCCAACATTCAGGTTTTCAGCAAAGATCATAACTAACCACATTTGCAATAATTCTTAGGTCTCATGTTTACTCGTATCAATAACATAATCAGCTAGCAAGCCATAATAATAAATCTCGGATGACAACACTTTCTCAAAATAATCATAATATGATATAACAAGATGGTATCTCGCTAGCCCTTTCTGAGACCGCAAAACATAAATGCAGAGCACCTTCAAAGATCAAGGACTGACTAGACATTGTAATTCATGGTAAAAGAGATCCAATCATAGTCATACCCGATATAAATTAATAGTAATGAATGCAAATGACAGCTGTGCTCTCCAGCTAGTGCTTTTAATAAGAGGGTGATGACTCAACATAAAAGTAAATAGATAGACCCTTCGCAGAGGGAAGCAGGGATTTGTAGAGGTGCTAGAGCTCGGTTTTGAAATAGAGATAAATTATATTTTTGAGCGGCATACTTTGATTGTCAACATAACAACTAAGAGATGACGATATCTTCCATGCTAAACAAATTATAGGCGGTTCCCAAACAGAATGGTAACGTTTATACTCCCCCTCCACAAGCATCAATCCATGGCTTGCTCAAAACAACGAGTGCCTCCAACATTCAATGGGTCCCAGGGGGAGTTTTGTTTGCAATTATTTTGATTTTGTTTGCATAAAGCATGGGACTGGGCATCCCGGTGACCAGCCATTTTCTCGTGAATGAGGAGCGGAGTCCACTCCTCTTGAGAATAACCCGCCTAACATGGAAGATAAGGGCAGCCCTAGTTAATATATGAGCTATTCGAGCATGCAAAACAGAATGTTTATTTGAAAGTTTAGAGTTTGGCACATACAAATTTACTTGGAACGGTAGGTAGATACTGCATATAGGAAGGTATAGTGGACTCACATGGAATAACTTTGGGTTTTAAGGGATTGGATGCACAAACAGTATTCCCGCTTAGTACAAGTGAAGGCTAGCAAAAGACTGGGAAGCGACCAACTAGAGAGCGACAATAGTCATGAATATGCATTAAAATTAATAAACATTGAATACAAGCATGAGTAGGATATAATCCACCATGAACATAAATATCATGAAGGCTATGTTGATTTGTTTCAACTACATGCGTGAACATGTGCCAAGTCAAGTCACTAAAATCATTCAAAGGAGGATACCACCCCATCATACCACATCACAACCATTTTAATAGCATGTTGGCACGCAAGTTAAACCAATATAACTCATAGGTAATCAAGCATGGCACGAGCAACTATGATCTCTAATTGTCATTGCAAACATGTTTATTCATAATAAGCTGAATCAAGAATGATGAACTCATCATATTTACAAAAACAAGAGAGGTCGAGTTCATACCAGCTTTTCCCATCTCAGTCAGTCCATCATGTATCATCATAATTGCCTTTCACTTGCAAGATCGAATGGTGTGAATAATAATAAGAGTGCACGTGCATTGGACTAAGCTGGAATCTGCAAGCATTCAATAAACAGGAGAAGACAAGGCAATATGGGCTCTTGGTTAAATCAACAATGATGCATATAAGAGCCACTTCAACAATTTAATCATGGTCTTCTCCTACTGACCCCCAAAGAAAAAAAAAGAAATAAAAACTATTTACACGGGAAAGCTCCCAACAAGCAAAAGAAGAACGAGAAATATTTTTTTGGGTTTTATTTTTAATTACTACAGAAAAGAAGTAAACTACTACCAATTTTTTTTTTGTTTTTCTTAAGGTTTATTAAACACACAAGAAGAAGGCAGGAAAAAGAAAATAAACTAGCATGGATATTACAGTGAAAGAGTATGAGCACCGACATCTAGCGATTGGTGTGTGTGAACATAAATGTAATGTCGGTGGGAAATACGTACTCCCCCAAGCTTAGGCTTTTGGCCTAAGTTGGTCTATTGCCAGGGATAGCCTAGCGGATACCCGTAGGTGTAGCTGGGGTCATACTGCGATGCAGCGGCTATCGCCTCCTGAGCTGCAGCGTGGTGTTGAGCCGCCTCCGCTCTTCTCTCGTACTCATCTGCCTCCTCTCTGGTAATAATATATCTTCCTTTTGTCTGAGAATCAAAGAAGGCAGGAGCAGGAAGAGTAATATGGACTACATGCCGTTTGTTAAAGATTAGTCGATACCGGAGAGGTGCTTCAGTCCTCTCAACAAACTGGTGGGAAACCATAGAATAAAAATCTAAATAAGTAGGGGGTAACTCCATATCACCCTCACGAATGTCTATCTCAAGAAAATTAGCTAAGTGGGTTGCATAAATGCCTCCAAAGATGGGGCCCTTAGTATGGTCCAGACTTAACCGTCTAGCAACAATTCCACCCATACTAACAGAGTTATTGCGGTATAAACCATGGAACAAAATGATAATATCAGGAACACTAAGGTTTCCATAGTTCCCGCGACCAATCAAGCAACGACTAGCAAATAAGGCAAAGTAGCGTAAAACAGGAAAAATGTATGCTAGTAATCCTTGCATCAGAAACCTTCCTGGTTTCTCCCACAGTGATAGTGTTAATAAAAGCTTCTACTTCATTACGGTGTGGTTCATCCAAGGTGCCCTCAAAGAGTATTTTGCAAACCTCACAAAATTCAGCTAATGGCATCTCCCTAACAACGTCATATAAATGAAACTCTACTGATGGAGGTGATTTCTTAGGGAAAAAGTAGAAGTTTTGCACAAAAGTATTTGTGAGTAAGAGATACTGATGACGTTGGTCGCGGAGGAAGTCGGTGAGGCCAGCATTCTCAATCAATAAATAGAAATCCTCATAAATACCGGCTCTCCTCAAGAAGTCATCGGAAGGCCATTCACACGGCCGGACCTCCGCGGTGCGAGGCAAATTAAATTTGGGCTTCTCCTCTTCTTTCTTTTATTTTTTCCTTCGAGCTTCGGCTCGACGAGCCCCTCAAAAGTCTCTTCATTATTTCTGAAACAATATGAAATTTTGAGTAACTTCAAACAAAAGTGAACCAGCTTCAATAAAACTAATAGCAACTACTCCTACAAGTGCCTAGAGCCTATATCAAGCATTAGAACTACTTGGAACCATACAAATTTGACATGCAAGCTCAAGAACATGGTCACCTATGCAGCATAAATTTGCAATGAATAAAGCGCTAGAACAAAAACTAATTGGACCAATGGAGGAGTCACATACCAAGAAACAATCTCCCCAAGCAGTTTTGCGAGAGGTGCTTTGAGCAAGGAGATCGAAAATCACAGCAACAGGCGCTGGAACTCGTGCTTGAGTTGGTTTTTCGTGTTTGTGTGAGGCAAAGGAAGAAGATGGATGCAGGGATAAGTGGAGGAGGGCCACCGTGGGCCCACGAGGCAGGGGGGCACGCCCAGGGGCGGTAGGGCGCGCCCTCCACCCTCGTGGCCAGGTGGCAGCTCCCCCCGCGGTAATTTTTGCATAGTAAATCTTCAAATATTCCCGAAAAAATCATACTAAATTGGCATGGCATTCCGAGGACTTTTATTTTCGGGATATTTTTATATTGCACGGATAAATCAGGAAACAGACAGAAAAAATACTATTTTACTTTATTTCTACTAAATAACAGAAAATATAAAGAGGGTACAGAAGGTTGTGCTTCTAGTTTCATCCATCTCATGCTCATCAAAAAGAATCCACTAACAAGGTTGATCAAGTCTTGTTAACAAACTCATTCCGATTAACATGGAACTGGAGAAATTTTAAATATCACTATGTTACCTCAACGGGGATATGGACATCCCCAATAATAAGTATATCATATTTCTTCTTGACAGTAGGGAGAGGAAATTCAAAACCTCCAAATATAATCGATGGATTTTTTCCAATAGAATTGATAGTATAAACTTGAGGTTGTTTCCTCGGAAAGTGTACCGTATGCTCGTTACCATTAACATGAAAAGTGACATTGCCTTTATTGCAATCAATAACAGACCCTGCAGTTTTAAGAAAAGGTCTTCCAAGAATAATAGACATACTATCATCCTCGGGAATATCAAGAATAACAAAGTCCGTTAAAATAGTAATGTTTGCAACCACAACAGGCACATCCTCACAAATACTGACGGGTATAGCAGTTGATTTATCATCCATTTGCAAAGATATTTCAGTAGGTGTCAACTTATTCAAGTCAAGTCTACGATATAACGAGAGGGGCATAACACTAACACCGGCTCCTAGATCACATAAAGCAGTTTTAACATAATTTCTCTTAATGGAGCATGGTATAGTAGGTACTCCTAGATCTCCAAGTTTCTTCGGTATCCCACCCTTAAAAGTATAATTAGCAAGCATGGTGGAAATTTCAGCTTCCAGTATCTTTCTTTTATTAGTTATGATATCCTTCATATATTTAGCATAAGGATTTGTTTTGAGCACATCGGTTAATCGCATACGCAAAAAGATAGGTCTAATCATTTCGGCAAAGCGCTCAAAATACTCATCATCCTTTTTCTTAGATGGTTTTGGAGGAAAAGGCATGGGTTTCTGAACCCATGGTTCCCTTTCTTTACCATGTTTCCTAGCAACGAAGTCTCTTTTATCATAACATTGATTCTTTGATTGTGGGTTATCAAGATCAGCAGCAGGTTCAACTTCTACATCATTATCATTACTAGGTTGAGCATCATCATGAACATCCATTAACATTTTCACTAGGTTCATGTTCATTACCAGATTGTGTTTCAGCATCAAACATAGAGATATCATTTGGATTCTCAGGTGGTTCAGCAATAGGTTCACTAGAAGTTTGCAAGGTCCTATCATTTTTCTTTTTCTTCCTTTTAGAGGAACTAGGTACATCAATATTATTTCTCTGAGAATCTTGCTCAATTCTCTTAGGGTGGCCTTCAGGATACAAAGGTTCGTGAGTCATTCTACCAGTTCTAGTAGCCACTGTAACAGCATAATCATTTTTCTTACTATTCATTTCATCAAGCACTTCTTTTTGAGCTTTAAGTACTTGCTCTACTTGAGTGGTAACCATAGAAGCATGTTTGCTAACAAGTTTAAGTTCACCTCTAATATTAGCCATATAATCATCCAAGCATTTAATCATATAAGCATCTTGTTTTAATTGTCTACCAAAATAAGCATTAAAGTCATCTTGCTTAAACATAAAGGTTATCAAACTCATCCAAGCACTGACTAGCAATTTTAGTAGGAGGGACTTCAGCTTTATCATATCTATAGAGTGAATTTACCTTTACTACCTGTGTCGCGATATCGGGATCAGGAGGTTCTTCAGTGAATAAAGAATTAAGATCATATACTTCTTCAACAGGCAGTAAATTAAGACCATGCATTTCTTCAATAGGAGGTAAATTCTTAACATCTTCAGCTTTAATACCTTTTTCTTTCATAGATTTCTTTGCCTCTTGCATATCTTCAGGACTGAGAAATAGAACACCTCTCTTCTTCGGAGTTGGTTTAGGAATAGGCTCAGTAATTGGCTCTGGAGCTGGCTCAGGAGGTGCCCAATTATTTTCATTTGTCAACATATTATTCAATAGAATTTCAGCTTCATCCGGTGTTCTTTCCCTGAAAAGATAACCAACACAACTATCCAAGTAATCTCTGGAAGCATCGGTTAGTCCATTATAAAAGATATCAAGTATTTCAGGTTTCTTAAGAGGATGATCAGGCAAAGCATTAAGTAACTTGAGAAGCCTCCCCCAAGCTTGTGGGAGACTCTCTTCTTTAATTTGCATGAAGTTGTATATTTCCCTCAAAGCAGCTTGTTTCTTATGAGCAGGGAAATATTTAGCAGAGAAGTAATAAATCATATCATGGGGACTACGCACACAACCAGGATCAAGAGAATTAAACCATATCTTAGCATCACCCTTTAATGAGAACTGAAATATTTTGAGTATATAAAAGTAGCGCGATCTCTCATCATTAGTAAACAGGACGGCTATATCATTTAACTTAGTAAGATGTGCCACAACAGTTTCGGATTCATAGCCATAAAAAGGATTAGATTCAACCAAAGTAATTATATCTGGATCAACAGAAAATTCATAATAATCCTTATCGGGAACACATATAGGTGAAGTAGCAAAAGCAGGGTCGGGTTTCATATTATCTCTAAGAGATTCGTTACTCCATTTAACTAGCAGCCTCTTAAGATCATATCTATCTTTACAAGCAAAAAATAGCTGCAGAAGATTCCGCATCGAAAAGATAACCCTCAGGAATAGCAGGCATATCTTCATCATCACTTTCATCAATATTATCAGTTTCAATAATTTCTCTCTCTCTAGACCTAGAAATTTGTTCATCAAGAAATTCACCAAGGGGCACAGTAGTATCAAGCATAGAAGTAGTTTCATCATAAGTATCATGCATAGCAGAAGTGGCATCATCAATAACATGCGACATATTGGAACGAATAGTAGAAGAAGGTTTAGGTGTCGCTAGCTTACTCATAACAGAAGGTGAATCAAGTGCAGAGCTAGATGTCAGTTCCTTACCTCCCCTCGTAGTTGAGGGATAAATTGTTGTCTTAGCGTCTTTCAAGTTCTTCATAGTGCCCAGCAGATATAAATCCCAAGTGACTCAAAGAATAGAGCTATGCTCCCCGGCAACGGCGCCAGAAAAAGGTCTTGATAACCCACAAGTATAGGGGATCGCAACAGTTTTCGAGGGTAGAGTATTCAACCCAAATTTATTGATTCGACACAAGGGGAGCCAAAGAATATTCTCAAGTATTAGCAGCTGAGTTGTCAATTCAACCACACCTGGAAACTTAGTATCTGCAGCAAAGTGTTTAGTAGCAAAGTAATATGATAGTGGTGGTAACGGTAACAAAAGTAAAGACATCAAAAGTAATGTTGTTGGTATTTTTGTAGTGATTGTAACAGTAGCAACGAAAAAGTAAATAAGCGAGAACCAGTATATGGAAAACTCATAGGCACCGGATTAGTGATGGATAATTATGCCGGATGCGGTTCGTCATGTAATAGTCATAACATAGGGTGACACAGAACTAGCTCCAATTCATCAATGTAATGTAGGCATGTATTCTTAATATAGTCATACGTGCTTATGGAAAAGAACTTGCATGACATCTTTTGTCCTACCCTCCCGTGGCAGCGGGGTCCTATTGGAAACTAAGGGATATTAAGGCCTCCTTTTAAGAGAGAACCGGAACAAAGCATTAGCACATAGTGAATACATGAACTCCTCAAACTATGGTCATCACCGGGAGTGGTCCCGATTATTATCACTTCGGGGTTGCCGGATCATAACACATAGTAGGTGACTACAGACTTGCAAGATAGGATCAAGAACTCACATATATTCATGAAAACATAATAGGTTCAGATCTGAAATCATGGCACTCGGGCCCTAGTGACAAGCATTAAGCATAGCAAAGTCATAGCAACATCAATCTCAGAACATAGTGGATACTAGGGATCAAACCCTAACAAAGCTAACTCGATTACATGATAAATCTCATCCAACCCATCACCGTCCAGCAAGCCTACGATGAAATTACTCACGCATGGCGGTGAGCATCATGAAATTGGTGATGGAGGATGGTTGATGATGATGACGGCGACGAATCCCCCTCTCCGGAGCCCCGAACGGACTCCAAATCAGCCCTCCCGAGAGAGATTAGGGCTTGGCGGCGGCTCCGTATTGTAAAACGCGATGGTTTCTTCTCTCTGATTTTTTTCTCCCCGAAAGCCAATATATGGAGTTGGAGTTAGCGTTGGAGGGTCACCAGGGGCCCCACGAGGTAGGGGGGCGCGCCCAGGGGGCGCCCCCACCCTCATGGACAGGGTGTGGGCCCCCTGGTCTTCATCTTTGGCGAGGATTTTTATTATATAGTCTAAGATATTCCATGGAGTTTCAGGTCATTCCGAGAACTTTTGTTTTCTGCACATAAAACAACATCATGGCAATTCTGCTGAAAACAGCGTCAGTCCGGGTTAGTTCCATTCAAATCATACAAGTTAGAGTCCAAAACAAGGGCAAAAGTGTTTGGAAAAGTAGATACGACAGAGACGTACCAGAAGGCGTGTGCGATATGCAGCATACGGTTCACTAGGATGAACTGTTTGTGATTAGGCAACACAAAATAAACGGTCAGGCAGATCAAGGTGTGTGCGATATACGACATGCGGTTCACTCGGATGAACTGTTTGCATTGAGACAAGATGAACAAAAGCGATTCAATATAACAAGATGTGTGTGATACGTGGCAAATAGGTCTGTAATCGGAAATGTGTGCGAAGACCGATAATAACACACACGATTGCTTCTAATAAGACGTATGTGATATGCTCTGTCTACACAATATGTATTGGCCATTGGGGGACGGGTAGTCATCCGTATACGCCATAAGGATGCGAAGAGGCATCCTATATCAGCAAGGATTAGCTGTTCCACCAGTAGCTCTTGTAAGAGAACTCTCAAGTTAAGTGTGCTCAAGCTGGATCAGCCATGGGTTGGGTGACTGGATGGGAAGTTGTGTTGATGTTAAATAAACTGACAGAATGGGTCATATTGGTCAAATGACCAAAATGACCCATCCCCTTAGCAAATTTAACCTCGAGGTCCTTGTTTTTTAATTTTATTTTATTTTTTAACCTATGTTAAAGAAGGTCTACCGCATTACATTTTGACAATGTGTATACATGGCATACAGTTGATCTATCAGACCTGTTTGTGATGGAAGAAGCCGTGTGTGTTGTGCGAAAACGCTTGCTAGTGTACAACCATTTGTGATTGATGAATTCATCACCGACGGGTTCCCTAGTGTGGTCCGTGTTCATCTCATCATTATCTACTTCTTGTGCTAGCTCGATGTTCCTTTATATTGTAAGTTTCCATTAATTGATGGTGTTCTATGAACACGCCACCGTCTCTTGCCATTTCCTCACCTGTTTCCCGCCACCCAGTGATATTGCACATAAACCTAGGCGCAGCGCGATGCACGGAAGCAACAAGCACAGCCTGTAGCACATCCACCTTTTCCAAGCATGCCAACGCATCAAAGCGCCGCCTCTACCATCAACCTCGTCGACGAGGAAAACCAGAAGGCGCCACGGCCCGTCGAGGACGCGGCGCTCCCTAGCAACGTGATGGACGACTTCGTGATGCGCGTCATCGCCAGGGTTGAGCAGACCTTTGGCGCATGGTGCTTCAGCGCCGCAGATCAAGATAGGCATGTCAGCGCCGAGAGGCTGCAGTTCGCTGCACAACATGATTGATGGAAAGCCGCAGAGCAAGCTAGGCACGTCCGCGCTGATAGGCTGCAGCTCACCACAAGGCGAGAGCGTTGGAGTGCCGCAGAGCGAGAAACACAGCGTGCCGCACAGCAAGAGCGGATCCATCGGTGCTTGCCTGCTGTCGATAGGGCGTCGTAGCTGGGTACACGTCCTGTCAGTACCCTCATTCCTCGCTAGGAGTGGGCACATGCCCTCTGCGCCGTACTTGCACAAGAGGCCGACCGTGCCGTACTTGCACCGGACTCCCGCCGCGCCATTCGCATGGTTTGCGCCGTTCGCCTTGTCCACGGCCCGCTCGATGCCAACACGCTGGTCGGTAGGCTCGACCGCCTCCTTGGCCCAAGTGTCCACCTGGGCGCAGTAGAGGAACATGGTCGTCGTGTCCTCGAGGTGGTGATCTCTGATGAAATGGCCAACTTGGAGCTCGAGATCGCGCTCCAGATGTACCGCGAGCGTGTCGACTGCTTAGACGAACGCCTGGACGAGTTCAGGCAGAGCCAAGAGCTATCATAGGCAAGGGCTGCTCGTCATGGTCTCATGGACACGTTTTATTTTGTTGAGTCATTTCAACATGGATAGCTATGTATTCACATCAATCATTGCTCTGTTTCAATGTGTGTCCTCTGTTTCCGTTCTTATATGTTCTGTTTCAATGTGTGTTTATACGCTTTCCATTCTGTATATGTGGATGATAACAGATAGATTCAAATTAGTATACAAAAACAGATAGAAGATGGAATTCTTAATATATATAATATTAATTGTTCATTAGTTCATCACCGAATATATATAATATCATCACATATACGTGATGATACTTAAAACTAGGTACAATGCATAAAATTGAAAATGAACAATACTAAAACGAATAATCCCTCCTGGGGCCAGTATTCTAGCAGCCCTCGCCAGCATCTCCCTGGTGCACGGCGTCTTCCCAGAGCGGAGGCAGTACTCCGCCTCCTCCACCTCGCAGCGCTTGACGTGTCGATCTGCCTCTTGCAGGCAAACGCGCGCGAACGAACTTTCCATTTTGTTGGGCGCCCACCTGAGCTCCTCGTTGGTGGCATGCTGGAGCTTATCGTCCCAGCTCCACTCAGTGACGAGGCGCCTAGCGCCTCTGGCCTTCCTCGTGAAGTACCCGTCTTCGTACACCTCCTACGCATGACGACGTGCCTACCCCCAAAGCTCTGCCGCCTCCTTTTTCCAGGCGGCATCACGGGCTTCACAGGCCGCCTGGTACCTGGCATCCTCCTCCGCCATCTCCTTCTTGAAAGCCACTTGCCTGGCTTTCTTAGCCGGAGACAGCGACTTCCAAAGACAAAGATCGTACTGGCCCCCAAACCAATCCAAAGTTGGGGTTCCGACGCAACCTTGTCCGGCGACGAGTAGGTGTCCTTGTCGCTGCTCTTCGAGTGAGCCTCCTCGGTGGGTGGCGACTCCTCGTCCAGCGCGTGGGCAGACTGGCGGCGCCATGGCAGAGATTTGAGAGAGAGAGAGAGAGAGGGCAAGCAAGGGAAGGATCTACATGAGAATGCAGGCAGGACGACGTGATCAAGGTAGTATTTATTGGCGGCCGGAATCTAGATCATTGGGAACAGTATAGGCGCCGGTCACCAGAATTTACGAGTACTGTAGTGTGATTCACACACGATTCCCGCAGCAGAATCCGTGTGTGAACATAATAGCTGACGGTTCCCAATGCAGAACCATGTCTGATTAATAAAGTCCGCCACCCACCTTCTAAAACTTGAGGTGCGAAATAGAGTGCTAATCGTGTGGGGCCGATTGTCTTGCCAGATTTTAGATTTTGTTTTTTGAACACCAGATATTTACATCGTCTGATGATTTTTGAACTCGCACGCAAGTACACAAATATGATTTTTCAAACCGTTATGGTTAGCCGTTGCATGTAGATGTAGTTCAAATTTGAATTACGGTCATTAAATGGCTAGGAAATCGCTTAAATGTCTTCAAAAGGTCAAATGACCCCTGAAATTTTCCAAATTTTCACATGACAGTTAGTATTAGTGCACATTACACGTAGAAACTTTTTGAAGGCTGTAAGAGGAAGGTATCTGCCATTCGTCATCAAACGTGCATTGTTCCCTCTCAGAACCACGAGCCTTCTAGTGAGTTCCTCCGGTTTGTGAGGGGTGTGTGTCCAAACTTTCGTCAAGTAAGCCAATTTTTGTACCACATCATCTTGGTGGCATGACATTACATCAAGCAAGGTTTCATGTTTTTCTGATCATTTTTTAATTTTTTGGAATAAAAATGCCATGGCACCCCATTCATGTATATGTGTCTATGCCATGAGACCAATATGTTTGAAAATTCCTTATACTTTACTGCACATGGAATTAACTCACACACAAGTACACATATATGCTTTTTAAACCGTTATGGTTAGCCATTGCATGTACATCTAGTTCAAATTTGAATTACGGTCATTAAATGGCTAGGAAATCACTTAAGTATCTTCAAAAGGTCAAATGACCCCTGAAAGTTTCCAAATTTTCACATGATAGTTAGTATAAGTGCACATTACACGTAGAAATTTTTTGAAGGCCGTAAGACGAAGCTATCTGCCCTTCGTTATCAAATATGTATTGTTCCCTCTCGGAACCACGAGCCTTCTAGTGAGTTGCTCCGGTTTGTAAGGGGTGTGTGTCCAAACTTTCGTCAAGCAAGCCAAATTTTGTACCCAATCATCTTGGTGGCATGACATTACATCAAGCAAGGTTTCATGTTTTTCTGATCTTTAATTTTTTGGAATAACAATGCCATGGCACTCCATGCATGTACATGCATGTGTCCATGCCGTGAGACAAATATGTTTGAAAATTCCTTCTAATTTATTGCACGTGAAATTAACTCGCACACAAGTACACAAATATGATTTTTCAAACCGTTATGGTTAGCCGTTGCATGTATATCTAGTTCAAATTTGAATTACTATGGTCATTAAATGGCTAGGAAATCACTTAAATCTCTTTAAAAGGTCAAATGACCCCTGAAAATTTCCAAATTTTCACATGACAGTTAGTATTAGTGCACATTACATGTAGAAAAAATTTGAAGGCCGTAAGAGGAAGCTATCCGCCGTTCATCATCAAACATGCATTGTTCCCTCTCGGAACCACGATCCTTCTAGTGAGTTGCTCCAGTTTGTGAGGGGTGTGTGTCCAAACTTGCGTCAAGCAAGCCAAATTTTATACCACATCATCTTGGTAGTATGACATTACATCAAGCAAGGTTTCATGTTTTTTGATCATTTTTTTAATTTTTTGGAATAACAATGCCATGGCACTCCTTGCATTTACATGCATGTGTCCATGCCGTGAGACGAATATGTTTGAAAATTCCTTCTAATTTACTGCACATGGAATTAACTCGCACACAAGTACACAAATATGATTTTTCAAACCGTTATGGTTAGCCGTTGCATGTACATCTAGTTCAAATTCAGATCACGTACGGTCTTTAAATGGCTAGGAAATCACTTAAATCTCTTTAAAAGGTCAAATGACCCCTGAAATTTTCCAAATTTTCACATGACAGTTAGTATCAGTGCACATTACATGTAAATTTTTTTTAAGGCCGTAAGAGGAAGCTATCCGCCGTTCGTCATGAAACATGCATTGTTCCCTCTCGGAACCACGAGCCTTCTAGTGAGTAGCTCCGGTTTGTGAGGGGTGTGTGTCCAAACTTTCATCAAGCAAGCCAATTTTTGTACCACATCATCTTGGTGGCATGACATTACATCAAGCAAGGTTTCATGTTTTTCTGACCATTTGTTAATTTTTTGGAATAACAATGCCATGGCACTCCATGCATGTGTCCATGCCGTGAGACCAATATGTTTGAAAATTCCTTCTAATTTATTGCACATGGAATTAATTTGCACACAAGTACACAAATATGATTTTTCAAACCGTTATGGTTAGCCGTTGCATGTACATCTAGTTCAAATTTGAATTACGTGCGGTCATTAAATGGCTAGGAAATCACTTAAATCTCTTTAAAAGGTCAAATCACCCCTAAAATTTTCCAAAATTTCACATGACAGTTAGTATTAGTGCACATTACACGTAGAAATTTTTTGAAGGCCATAAGAGGAAGCTATCTGCCGTTCGTCACCAAATATGCATTGTTCCCTCTCGGAACCACGAGCCTTCTAGTGAGTTGCTTCAGTTTGTGAGGGGTGTGTGTCCAAACTTTCGTCAAACAGGCAAATTTTTGTACCACATCATGTTGGTGGTATGACATTACCTCAAGCAAGGTTTCATGTTTTTAATTTTTTGGAATTTAAATGTCATGGCACTCCATGCTTAATTGTGCCATAGCCGTTAGAACAATATGTTTGAAAATTCCTTCCAATTTACTGCACGTGGAATTAAATCGCACACAAGTACACAAAATATGACTTTTCAAACTGTTTTGGTTAGCTGCTGCATGTACATGTAGTTCAAAATTTAAATTACGGTCATTAAATGGCTAGAAAATCACTTAAATGTCTTAAAAGGTCAAATGACCCCTGAAACTTTCAAAAATTTGACATATAAGTTGTATTAATACTACAAATTCTCGTACATTTAAAACACCACCCGTTGCCAATACTCCAAATTCGTCTTTCACAGCTAATAAAAAATATCTACAACATCACACACAGTTGTTTTGTAGGAATCATTTGCGATAAATAAATCTGGGTCTATTTAAGTCTTCCTCCTCAAGCTTCGTTGGCTCGTCTGCTTCAGTGCCGGCAACCCCCGAATCCACAAATCCTGATCCCCATTCCTGCACCCCCTTCTTGCAAAGATGACGCCATGGAAACGCTTCATGAAGGCGACCATCGTACGGGCCTTCACGAAGTGTTTCCACGACGTCATCTTTGCAAAAAGGGGGTGCGGGAATGTGGATCGGGGTTTGTGGATTCGGGGGTTGCCGACACTGGAGCAGAGAAGCCGACGAACCATAACGGTTTGAAAAATCATGTTTGTGTACTTGTGTGCGAGTTAATTCCATATACAGTAAATTAGAAGGAATTTTCAAACATATTGGTCTCACAGCAAGGACACATGCATGGAGTGCCATGGCATTTTAATTCCAAAATATTAAAAAATTATCAGAAAAACATGAAACTTTTCTTGATTTAATGGCATGCCACCAAGATGATGTGGTACAGAAATTGGCCTGTTTGACGAAATTTTGGACACACACCCCTCACAAACCGGAGCAACTCACTAGAAGGCTCATGGTTCTGAGAGGGAACAATTTATGTTTGATGCCGAACGACAGATAGCTTTCTCTTATGGCCTTCAAAAAATTTCTATGTGTAATGTGCACTGATACAAACTGTCATGTGAAAATTTGGAAAATTTCAGGATTTATTTGACCTTTTGAAGACATTTAAGTGATTTTCTAGCCACTTAATGACCGTGATTCTAATTTGAACTAGATGTACATGCAACGGCTAACCATAACGATTTGAAAAATCATATTTGTGTACTTGTGTGTGAGTTAATTCCATGTGCAGTAAATTAGAAGGAATTTTCAAACATATTGGTCTCACGGCATGGACACATGTACATGCATGAAGTGCCACGGTATTTTTATTCAAAAAAATTATAAAAATGATCAGAAAAACATGAAACCTTGCTTGATGTAATGTCATGCCACCAAGATGATGTGGTACAAAAATTGGCCTGTTTGACAAAAGTTTTGACACACACCCTCACAAACCGGAGCAACTCATTAGAAGGCTCGTGGTTCTCAGAGGGAACAAATCATGTTTGATGACGAACGGCAGATAGCTTCCTCTTACGGCCTTCAAATTTTTTCTACATGTAACATGCACTGATACAAATTGTCATGTCAAAATTTGGGAAAAATTCAGGGGTCATTTGACATTTTGAATACATTTAATGGGTTTCCTAGCCATTTAATACCTGTAATTCTAATTTGAACTAGATGTACATGCAAGGACTAACCATAACGGTTTGAAAAATCATATTTGTGTACTTGTGTGCGAGTTAATTCCATGTGCAGTAAATTAGAAGGAATTTGCAAACATATTGGTCTCACGGCATGGACACATGTACATGCATGAAGTGCTATGGCATTTTTATTCAAAAAAATATAAAAATGATCAGAAAAACATGAAACCTTGCTTGATGTAATGTCATGCCACCAAGATGATGTGGTACAAAAATTGGCTTGCTTGACGAAAGTTTGGACACACCCCCTCACAAACCGGAGCAACTCATTAGAAGGCTCGTGGTTCCGAGAGGGAAAAATGCATGTTTGATGACGAATGGCAGATAGCTTCCTCTTACGGCCTTAAAAAATTCTACGTGTAATGTGCACTGATACAAACTGTCATGTGAAAATTTGGAAAATTTTAGGGGTCATTTGACCTTTTGAAGACATTTAAGTGATTTCCTAGCCATTTAATGACCATAATTCAAATTTGAACTAGATGTAAATGCAATGGCTAACCATAACGGTTTGAAAAATCATATTTGTGTACTTGTGTGCGAGTTAATTCCATGTGCAGTAAAGTAGAAGGAATTTTCAAACATATTAGTCTCATGGCATGGACACATGTACATGCATGGAGTGCCATGACATTTTTATTCCAGAAAATTAAAAAATGATTAGAAAAACATGAAACCTTGCTTGATGTAATATCATGCCACCAAGATGATGTGGTAAAAGAAGTGGTGTATTTGAAAAATGTTTGGACACACACCCCTCACAAGTCGGAGCAACTCACTAGAAGGCTCGTGGTTCCGAGAAGGGAACAATGCATGTTTGATGACGAATGGAAGATAGCTTCCTCTTACGGTCTTCAATTTTTTCTACGTGTAACGTGCACTAATACAACTATCATGTGAAAATTTGGAAAATTTCAGTGGTCATTTGAACTTTTGAAGACATTTAAGTGATTTTCTAGCCATTTAATGACCATAATTCAAATTTTAACTACATCTACATGCAACGGCTAACCATAACGGTTTGAAAAATCATATTTGTGTACTTGTGTGCGAGTTAAAAAATCATCAGACAATGTAAATATCTGGTGTTCAAAAAAGAAAATGTAAAATCTGGCAAGACAACCAGCCCCACACGATTAGCACTCTATTTCACGCTTCGAGGTTTGGAAGGTGAGTGGCGGGATTTATTAATCAGACACGGTTCTGCATTGGGAACCGTCAGCTATTATGTTCACACACGGATTTCGCTGCGGGAATCGTGTGTTATTCACACTACAGTACTCGTAAATTCCGACGAATGGTGCGTGTACTGTTCCCTTCGATCTAGATTCCGGCCGCCAATAAATACTACCTTGCTCACATCGTCTCGCCTGCATTCTCGTCTAGATCCTCCCCTTTCTTGCCCCCCTCTCTCTATCTCACTCAAATCTCTGCCATGGCGCCGCCAGTCTGCCCATGCGCCGATGAGGAGTCGCCACCCCCTAAGGATGCTCACTCGAAGAGCAGCGACGAGGACACCTACAGGCCACCGGACGAGGTTGCGCCAGACCCCCCAACTTTGGATTGGTTTTGGGGCCAGTATGATCTTTGTCTTTGGAAGTTGCTGCCGCCGGTTGAGAATGTCAGGCAAGTGGCTTTCAAGAAGGAGATGGCAGAGGAGGATGCCAGGTACCAGGCATCCTTGAAGCCCGTGATGCCGCCTAGAAAAAGGAGGCGGCAAAGCTTTGGGGGCGGGCGCATCATCGTGCGGAGGAGGTGTACGAAGATGGGTACTTCGCGAGGAAGGCCAGAGGCGCTAGGCGCCTCGTTGCCGCGTGGAGATGGGCCGATAAGCTCCAGTGTGCCATCGATGAGGAGCTCCGAGGCACACCCAACGAAATGGCAGGATCGTTCCCGCGTGTCCGCTTGCAAGAGGCAGATCGACACGTCAAGCACTGCGAGGCGGAGGAGGCAGAGTACTACCTCCGCTCTAGGAAGACGCCGCGCACCAGAGATATGCTGGTGAGGGGCTGCTGGAATACTGGCCCCAGGAGGGATTATTAGTTTTAGTATATTGTTCGTTTTCAATTTTATGAATTGTACCTAGTAGTTAAGTATCATCACGTATATGTGATGATATTATATATATTCTGTGATGAACTAATGAACAATTAATATTATATATATTATGAATTCCATTTTCTATCTGTTTTTGTATACTAATTTGAATCTATCTGTTATCATCCACGCGTACAGAATGGAAAGCGTAGAAACACACATTGAAACAGAACATATAAGAACGAAAAACAAAGAACACACATTGAAACAGAGTAATAAACAGAGCCATAGTATGATTGCTGTGAATACATAGCTATCCATGTCGAAATGACTCAGCAAAATAAAATGCTTCCATGAGACCATAACCAGCAGCCCTTGTCTATAGTAGCTCTTGGCTCTGCCTGAACTCGTGCAGGTGTTCGTCCAAGCGGTCGACACGCTCGCGGTACATCTGGAGCGTGATCTCGAGCTCCAAGATGGCTATTTCATCGGAGATCACCACCTCAAGGGTGTGATGGCCATGTTCCTCTACTGCGCCCAGGTGGACACCTGGGCCAAAGAGGCGGTCGAGCCTACCGACCAACGCATTGGCAAGTACGGCAAGACCGACCTCTGGTGCAAGTTTCGATGCAGAGGGCATGTGCCCACTCCTGGCAAGGAATGGGGGTACTGACGGGACGTGTACCCAGCTACGACGCCCTGTCGACAGCAGGAAAGTGCTGATGGATCCGCTCTTGCTATGCGGCGCGCCGCGCCTCTCGCTCTGCGGTGCTCCAACTCTCTCGCCGTGCGGCGAGCCACAACCTATCGGTGCGGACGCGCCTAGCTTGCTCTGTGGCGCGCCATCGATCATGTTGTGCGGCGAGTTGTAGCCTCTCGGCGCTGGCATGCCTATCTTGATCCGCGGCGCTGAAGCGCCATACACCAAAGGTCTGCTCAACCCTGCGATTATGGGCATCATGGTGTCGTCCATCGCGTTGCCCGGGGAGCGTCACGGCCTCGACGGGCCGTGGCGCCTTCTAGTTTTCCTCGTAGACGAGGTTTATTGCAGAGGCGGTGCTTTGGTGTGTTGGCATGCTTGGAAAAGGTGGACGTGCTACAGGCTGTGCTTGTTGCTTCCGTGCATCGCGACGCGCCTAGGTTTATGTGCAATATCGCTGGGTGGCGGGAAACAGGTGAGAAAATGGCAGGAAACAGTGGCTTGTTCATAG
This sequence comes from Triticum dicoccoides, assembly GCF_002162155.2. Taxonomy (NCBI): domain Eukaryota; kingdom Viridiplantae; phylum Streptophyta; class Magnoliopsida; order Poales; family Poaceae; genus Triticum; species Triticum dicoccoides. The sequence goes on along the minus strand of NC_041383.1, from coordinate 588,364,971 downwards.
AGTGCCATCAATTAATGGAAACTTACAATATAAAGGAACATCAAGCTAGCACAAGAAGTAGATGATGATGAGATGAACACGGACCACACTAGGGAACCCGTCGGTGATGATTTCATCAACTGGAAACGGTTGTACACTAGCAAGTGTTTGACCACAACACACACGGCTTATTCCATCACAAACAGGTCAGATGGATCAACTGTATGCCAAGTATACACATTGTCAAAAAGTAATGCGGTAGACCTTCTTTAACATATGTTAAAAAAGAAAATAAAAATAGAAAACAAGGAACTCGAGGTTAAATTAGCTCAGGGAATGGGTCATTTTGGTCATTTGACCGATATGACCCATCCTATTAGTTAATGTAACATCAACACAACTTCCCATCCAGTCAACCATCTGATGGCTGCTCCATCCTGAGCACACTTAACTTGAGAGGTCTCTTAGATGAGGTACTGGTGGAACAACAAGTCCTTCCTGATATAGGATGCCTCATCGCATCCTTATGGCGTATCCGGATGACCGCCCGTCCCCCAATGGCACATACATGCTGTGTAGACAAAGCATATCACATACGTCTTATTAGAAGCAATCGTGTGTGTTATTATCGGTCTTCGCACACATTTCTGATTACAGACCTGTTTGCCGCGTATCACACACATCTTGTTATATTGAACTGTTTCTGTTCTCTTGTCTCAACGCAAATAGTTCATCTGAGTGAACCGCATGTTGTATATTGCACACACCTTGATCTGGCTGGCCGTTTCTTTTGTGTTGCCTAATCACAAACAGTTCATCCGAGTGAACCGTATGCTGTGTATCGCACACGCCTTCATCTGGCTGCCCATTTTTTGTTCCTCCTCATCACAAACAGTTAATTGAACTGAACTATATGCCCTGCATCGCACACGCAACTAAAATCTAAACCGTGTTTGATGCATCCATCATTGCAAACATTTTGTACTTTTTAGACGGTTCTCTGACACCACCATTTGCGATTATTGCATCACACACAGTTTCTCGAAGGTTCTCTAATCGTAGTGTCGTGTTAGCAGCATCCTGCAGTAGAGAGATGGTTTTTCTGGTTTCCCTCAAATACCTGTGTTGAAAGAGGATCAAGAGAAAACCACTTTTGCTTGCCCTTTCGGTACCTTTGCTTATAGACGTATGCCTTTTGGTTTATGCAATGCACCTGCTACCTTTCAAAGATGTATGGCTGCTATATTCTCTAACTTTTTAAAAAAGATTGTTGAGGTTTTCATGGATGATTTCTCTGTTTATGGAGCTTCTTTTGATGATTTCTTAAGCAACCTTGATCGAGTTTTGTAGAGATGTGAAGAAACTAATCTTGTCTTGAATTGGGAAATGTGCCACTTTATGGTTAATGAAGGTATTGTCTTGGGGCATAAAATTTCTGAAAGATGTATTGAAGTTGATAAAGCTAAAGTAGATGCTATTGAAAAGATGTCGTGTCCTAAAGATATCAAAGGTATAAGAAGTTTCCTTGGTCATGCTGGATTCTATAGGAGGTTTATTAAAGACTTCTCTAAAATTTCTAGGCTTCTCACTAATCTCTTACAAAAATATGTTCCTTTTGTTTTTGATGAAGATTGTGTAGAAGCATTTGAAATACTTAAGAAAGCCTTGATTTCTGCTCCTATTGTTCAACCACCTGATTGGAACCTACCCTTTGAAATCATGTGTGATGCTAGTGATTATGCTGTTGGGGCTATTCTAGGACAAAGAACTGATAAGAAATTGAATGTTATTCAGTATGCTTGTAAAACTCTAGACATTGCCTAAATAAATTATGCTACTACTGAAAAAGAATTTTTAGCAGTTGTTTTTGCTTGTGATAAGTTTAGTCCTTATATTGTTGATTCCAAAGTAACTGTTCACACTGATCACACTGCTATTAAATATCTTATGGAAAAGAAAGATGCTCATCCTAGACTTATTAGATGGGTTCTCCTTCTATAAGAATTTGATTTGCATATTATTGATAGAAAGGGAGATGAGAACCCCGTTGCAGACAACTTGTCTAGGTTAGAAAATGTTCTTGATGACCCACTACCTATTGATGATAGCTTTCCTGATGAACAATTAAATATCATAAATGCCTCTCATAATACTCCTTGGTATGCGGATTATGCTAATTATATTGTTGCCAAATTTATACCATCTAGTTTCACATACCAGCAAAAGAAATTTTTTTCTATGATTTAAGACAGTACTTTTGGGATGATCCACACCTTTATAAAGAATGAGTAGATGGTGTTATTAGACGTTGTGTACCTGAGCATGAACAGGGACAGATCCTACGCAAGTGCCACTTCGAGTCTTACGGGGGACACCATGCTGGAGATAGAACTGCACACAAGGTATTGCAATCAGGTTTCTATTGGCCCACTCTCCTTAAGGATGCTCGTAAGTTTGTCTTGTCATGTGATGACTGACAAAGGATTGGCAATATTAGTAGATGTCAGGAAATGCCTATGAATTATTCACTTGTTATTGAACCATTTGATGTTTGGGGCCTTGATGATATGGTACCTTTTCCTTCCTCTAATGGGTATACACATAATTTAGTTGCTGTTTATTACGTTACTAAGTGGGTAGAAGCTATTCCAACTAGTAGTGCTAATCATAACACTTCTATTAAGATGCTTAAAGAAGTTATTTTTCCAAAGTTTGGAGTCCCTAGATATTTAATGACTGATGGTGGTTCACATTTTATTCATGGAGGCTTCCGTAAAATACTTGCTAAGTATGATGTTAACCATAGAATTGCATCTCCATATCATCCTCAGTCTAGTGTTCAAGTAGAACTAAGCAATAGAGAGATTAAATTAACTTTGCAAAAGACTGTTAATAAATCTAGAAAGAATTGGTCTAAGAAACATGACGATGCATCTTGGGCTTATAGAAATACTTATAAAAACCATGTGGGTATGTCTCTGTATAAAATGGTTTATGGAAAAGCATGTCACTTACCTCATGAACTAGAACATAAGGCATATTGGGCTATTAAAGAGCTTAATTATGATTTTAAACTTGTCGGTGCGAAGAGGTTATTTGACATTAGCTCACTTGATGAATGGAGAACCCAAGCCTACGAGAATGTCAAGTTGTTTAAAGAAAAAGTTAAAAGATGGCACGATAAGAGGATACAAAAGCGTGAGGTTAATATAGGTGATCATGTTTTGCTATACAACTCTCGTTTAAGATTTTTATAGGAAATATTCTCTCTAAATGGGAAGGCCCTTACATCATCAAGGAGGTCTATCATTCCGGTGCCATAAAAATCAAAAACGCTGAAGGCACAAATCTGAAGGTGGTAAACGGTCAAAGAATCAAACATTATATCTCAGGTACTCCCATAAATGTTGAGACCAATATAATCAACACTGTAACACCGGAGGAGTACATAAGGGACACTTTCCAAAATGTTTCAGACTCCAAAAAGGAATAGGTATGTGGTACGGTAAGTAAACCGACTCCAAAACATTTCTAATGATAAATTTTCTCCATTTTGGAATATTTAAAAAATAGTAAAATTAAAAGTAGTCCGAAAGAGACACGAGGCGTCCACAAGGGGGGAGGGCGTGCCCTACCCCCCTAGGCGCGCCCCCGTCCTTGTGGCCACCTCCTGTGCCCTCCTAACTCTGTTTTCTTGCACAATACTTATTATGGTTGGTAAAAAATCATTATATAATCTACCGAAGCTTTTGACCACCGTACCATGACAAAATCCCTTGTTCTTGTTTCAAGCTGTTTTTCTGACGGATCTAGATCACCATGATGTCTCCAAGCGCCCCTAAGGACAATTTTTTGAGAATGTCATCAACCCCTACCTTGCAGAGGTGCTGCGGCACCCTCAAGCCATTGAGATGCATGAGGGGGTGCTGCACATTCACGATGTTGAGGGACCAAAGAAGACCGGAAGCATGGAGACAAGACTCCAAGCAATGGAGCAGCAAGTTTTCAAGTACCAAGGGATGGTGGGATGTGGACTCAACGCCAATCACATGATGATCGCGGAGTTCACCAATAATCACAAGCTGGATGCCAAGAACATTGTGGAGGCCATCTTCAAGCTTCATGAGAAAATCGAGCATCTCCAAGCCCAGATCTATGACCTGCAAAACCAAAACTGTGAGTATGAATATAGATTCAAGAGGATGAGTTTGGCTGCACATTTGAGGATCCCGGAGACTCATTCATCCTTCTATGATGGTGAACCTATGCCTGGGAAGATGGACGACAAGCCTACATCATCAACAACTCCATCATCACCACCTCCGAAGAAAGAGACATAAATACATGGGTATGGGCACTCCCCTTGGCAACTGCCAAGCTTGGGGGAGGTGCCCCGATATCGTATCACCATCACACCTCAATCTTTATCATTTTTGTTAGTTTGATCCTTTTGGTTATATCTTGATCTAGTAGAATAAAGTTTTAGTATGATCTAATTTTGAGTTTTATTTTGGTCTCTATCTATGCAATCGAGTCTGTGAGTTATATATAATAAAGAGTAGTTTTGAGTTGAGGGCTTTGTTATCTTGCTATAATCTTGAGGAAATTAAAGAAATAATAAAAAGGAATAAAAAGATCATATATTGATCTTATAGAGAGTAATGACTTCACATATAAAGAGCATGATAAATAAAAGTTGTTGAGAGTTGACAAACATAGTTTTGGTCATTGTTACAATTAATAGGAAGTAATAAAGAAAGAGAGGTTTTACATATAAATATACTATCTTGGACATCTTTTGTTATTGTGAGCACTCACTAAAATATGACATGCTAAAAAGTTGATGTTGGACAAGGAAGACAACATAATAGGTTATGTTTTCTTATATCTGAATAGAAGTTATATTGTCATGGATCCTCCAATATGTTGAGCTTTCCTTTCCCTCTCATGCTAGCCAAATTCTTTACATTAGGTATAGATACTACTTGTGCTTCCAAACATCCCTAAACCCAGTTTTGCCATGAGAGTCCACCATACCTACCTATGGATTGAGTAAGATCCTTCAAGTAAGTTGTCATCGGTGCAAGCAATAAAAATTGCTCTCTAAATATGTATGATCTATTAGTGTGAAGAAAATAAGCTTTATACGAACTTTAGATATGGAAGAAATAAAAGCGACGGACTGCATAATAAAGGCCCTTATCACAAGCGGTAATGTAAATGATGTTCTTTTGCATTAATATTTTGTACATCCAACCGTAAAAGCGCATGACAACCTCTGCTTCCCTCTGCGAAGGGCCTATCTTTTACTTTTATCTCCTACCCTTATACAAGAGTCATGGTGATCATCACCTTTCATTTTTACACATTTTCCTTTGGCAAGCACTATGTGTTGGAGAGATCCATATATATAAAAGATAGAAAGGAGAGTGTGTACAATCGAAAGTAGAGATGAATATATATCCACTCGGATGTAGGTTTTCATAAATTATTATTGTTGATATTACCCTTGAGGTAAAAGGCTGGGAGGCGAAACTATAAGCCCCTATCTTTCTCTGTGTCCGATTGAAACTTTGTACCCATAAGTATCGTGTGAGTGTTAGCAATTGTGAAAGAGTAAATGATAGTTGAGTATGTGGACTTGCTGAAAAGCTCTTATATTGACTCTTTCTGATGTTATGATAAATCGCAATGGCTTCAATGCCTGAGGTGATAGTTTGTTATTTTTCAATGAAATTTCTTATTCATACTCTACCATGTGAAAGAATTGTTACTTTAACATAATAAACTATATGACAATATATGTTGATGTTCTAAAGATGATCATGATGCCCTCATGTCCGTATTTTATTTTATCGACACCTCCATCTCTAAACATGTGGACATATTTTTCAATTTTGGCTTTCACTTGAGGACAAGCGAGGTCTAATCTTGGGGGAGTTGATATGTCCATTTTGCATCATGCTTTTATATTGATATTTATTGAATTATGGGTTGTTATTACACATTATCTCACAATACTTAATTATTCCTTTTCTCTCTTATTTTATAAGGTTTACATGAAGAGGGAGAATGCCGACAACTGGAATTCTGGACTATAAAAGGAGCAAATATTAGAGACCTATTCTGCACAACTCCAAAAGTCCTAAAACTTCAAGGAGCATGTTTTTGGAATTAATAAAAAATATTGGGCGAAAAAAATACCAGAGGGGGGCCACCAGCCAGCCACAAGGGTGGAGGGCGTGACCTACCCCCGTGGGCGCGCCCCCGACCTTGTGGGCCCCCTAGTAGGCCTCCGGTGCCCATCTTTGGCTATATGGTGTGTTTTGACCTGGAAAAAAAATCAGAAGGAAACTTTTGGGATGAAGCGCCGCCGTCTCGAGGCAGAACTTGGGCAGAACCGATCTAGGGCTCCGGCGGAGCTATTCTGCCAGGGAAACATCCCTTCGGGAGGGGGAAATCATCGCCATCGTCATCACCATCGATCCTCTCATCGAGAGGGGGTCAATCTCCATCAACATCTTCACTAGCACCATCTCCCCTCAAACCCTACTTCATCTCTTGTATCAGATCTTTGTCTCGAAACCTCATATTGGTACCTGTGGATTGCTAATAGTGTTGATTACTCCTTGTAGTTGATTCTAGTTGGTTTATCCGGTGGAAGATTATATTTTCAGATCCTTCATGATAATTAATACTCCTCTAATTATGAACATGAATATGCTTTATGAATAGTTACGTTTGTTCCTGAGGACATGGGAGAAGTCTTGTTATTCGTTTGATATTTTGATGAGATGTATGTTGTCTTTCTTCTAGTGGTGCTATGTGAGCGTTGACTACATGACACTTCACCATTATTTGGGCCTAGGGGAAGGCATTGGGAAGTAATAAGTAGATGATGGGTTGCTAGAGTGACAGAAGCTTAAACCCTAGTTTATATGTTGATTCGTAAGGGGCTGATTTGGAATATGTTTCATGCTATGGTTAGGTTTACTTTAATTCTTCTTTCGTAGTTGCGGATGCTTGCAAGAGGGGTTAATCATTAGTGGGAGACTTGTCCAAGGAAGGTCAGTAGGCAAGCACCAGTCCACCCACATATCAAATTATCAAAGTAACGAACACGAATCATATGAGCATGATGAAAACTAACTTGACAACAATTCCCATGTGTCCTCGGGAGCGCTTTGCTTTATATAAGAGTTCGTCCAGGCTTGTCCTTTGCTAAAAAAGGATTGGGCCACCTTTCTTCACCTTGTTTACTTCTATTACTTGTTATCCATTACGATTTATCTTATCACAAAACTATCTGTTACCGATAATTTCAGTGCTTGCAGAGAATACCTTGTTGAATACCGCTTGTCATTTCCTTCTGCTCCTCATTGGGTTCGACACTCTTACTTATTGAAAGGATTATGATAGATCCCCTATACTTGTGGATCATCACATGGCAATCCCTATTCCCTACATTGACATCAATTGATGGGCATCTCCATGGTCTGTTGATTAGCCACGTCGATGTGAGACTTTATTCCTTTTTTCTTCTCCATATTAATCTTTACCACCGTATTCTATTCCACCCATATTGTTATATCCATGGCTTGTGCGCATGTATTGTGTGGGGGTTGAAAAAGCTGAAGCGCGTTAAAAAGTATGAACCAATTGCTCGACTTGTCATCGGGGTTGTGTATGATAAATACTTTATGTTAAGAAGATGGAGCATGACAAGGCTATATGAATTTGTAGGGATAATGTTCTTTAGCATTGATATTATGAAAGACATGATTGTTTGTTAGGATGCCTGAGTATTGATGTCCTTATGTCAAATTATAGACTATTGCTTATCACACATTTCTTACTATTCATGCCATGATTAGATTATATGATCAAGATTATTCTAGGTAGCATTCCACATCCAAAATTATCTTTTTTATCATTTGCCTACTCGAGGACGAGCAGGAATTAAGCTCGCGGATGTTGATACGTCTCCATCGTATCTATAATTTTTGATTGTTTCATGTCAATATTCTACAACTTTCACATACTTTTGGCAATGATTTATATGATTTATTGGACTAAGATATTGATCCAGTGCCCAGTGCCAGTTCCTGTTTGTTGCATGTTTTTTGTTTCGCAGAATATCCATATCAAACGAAGTCCAAACACGATAAAAATTTACAGAGATTTATTTTGGAATATATGTGATTTTTGGGAAAAATAATCAACGCAAGATGATGCCCGAGGGGCCCACAAGCTCGTGGGGCGCCCCCCTACACAGGGCGCACTTGGTAGGCTTGTGGGGTCCCTGTAAGTCGGTTGGTGCCCTTCTTCTGCCGCAAGAAATATAATATCCGAAAGAAAATCCCCTCAAATTTCAGCCCAATCAGAGTTAGGGATCTCTAGAAATTTAAGAAACGATGAAAAGCAAGAAAACAGGAACACGAAACAGAAGAGAATAGAGAGAGAGATCCAATCTCGGAGGGGCTCCTGCCTCTATGCCGCCATGGAGGCCACGGAATAGAAGGGAAACCCTCCTCCCATCTAGGGGGAGGCCAAGTGAGAAGAAGAAGGAGGGGGCTCTCCCCCCTCTCTCCCGGCGGTGCTGAAACATGGTCGGGGCAATCATCGTGTGACGGCGATCTACTCCAACACCTCCATCATCTTCACCAACACCTCCATCACCTTCTCTCATCTATATCCATATGTCCACTTTCCCCAACCCATTGTACCCTCTACTTGAACATGGTGCCTTATGCTTCATATTATTATCCAATGATGTGTCGCCATCCTATGATGCTTGAGTAGATTTTTGTTGTCCTATGGGTGATTAGTGAATTGCTATGATTGGTTTAATTTGCTTGTGGTTATGTTGTTGTCCTTTGGTGCCCATCATATGAGCGCGCGCTTGGGTCACACCTCAGGGTTAGTTGTATGTTGATAGGATTATGCATTGGAGGGCAAGAGTGACATAAGCTTCTTCCTACCATAGAAATTGATTCATACATGATTGAAAGGGGACCAATATATCTTAATGCTATGGTTGGGTTTTACTTAATGAGCTTTAGTAGTTGTGGATGCTTGCTAATAGTTCCAATCATAAGTGCATAGAATTCCAAGTAAGAGATGGCATGCTAGCAGTGGCCTTTCCCACATAAAAACTTGCTATCGGTCTAGTAAACTTAGCCAACTGTTGAGGGACAATTCCGTAAAACCTACCAGCACTGATCCACACTCGCTATACTAACTTAATTGTTTCTTTATCTAAACAACCCCTAACTTTTATTTACGTGTTATTTACTATCTTGCAAACCTATCCCATTGCACCTACAAAGTACTTCCAGTTTTATACTTGTTCTACGTCAAACAAATGTTAAGTGTGCGCAGAGTTGTATCGGTGATCGATAGAAATTGAAGGGAATATTGATTCTACCTTTAGCTCCTCATTGGGTTCGACACTCTTATTTATCGAAAAATCTACAACTAATCCCCTATACTTGTGGGTTATCACAACAGGACCTTGACCCCAAGCAACCCTATGATAGGCACCTAAGCGCTTCTTCCACGGTGAACCTATGCCCCCGCACCCCTACTGTCGTGGAATTGTCACGGCAGATGTCCTTAGCTTGAGGACTTAGTCGCGAGGCCAAAGCATCTACGCGGTAGCTTGAGAGGGGTTGGGCGGAATCGAGAGACGCAACACAAGACAAGGATTTAGACTGCTTCGGGCCCCGGGAAACATCATCCGGTAATAACCCTACATTCTATTTGAGGCTAGATCTCATTATCATCACGAGGGAGTCGTCGTAAACCGGCTCTTTGTGTCTAGCCCTAGAGATTGTTTCTTCTTGCTTGTCCCCCCTTTGGGAGCCCTGCCCCTCCTTATATATGTTGAAGGGGCGGTTTACATGACTAGTCCTAGTTGGATTAGGATTACTCTATTACAAGTGGAGTCCTAGTCTTGCTTCCTTTGTAGTAGAATACTCCTTATTTCTTCCTCTTAAACCGGCCCACCATAACATGAGCCGGCCTTTCATGAACCGCCCGTTGGGCCACCGGGTCTTGTCGCTCCTCTGACCCGCCTGCCGGATTACCAATGAATCGTAAACCGCCAGGTCCAAGTGGGTCGCCTGTGAATCGCCAAACTCCAGCCGGGTCATACATCCGGCGGTTTATACCGTGGGGTATATCCCCGACATTAGCCCCCAGTTTAATTTGGATTCATCCATGTTAGACTGATCTGCAACATAAACATAAGAACAAATTTGTCGGGTTGTGCTCCGGTTTAAATATTCTTATAAACCGGCACTTGATCATCCTTAATTCCTTGTCATTTCTTCCTTTTGAAAAATCCAAGTCAATATATCAGCTTCATAATCAATTTGTTTGCAGAAGATATTTTGTAAATAAAGAATCCATTTTAATCGGCCTTCAATGCTCTGACTTTACAAAAGTATTGGTCTTCAAATATTCAACTGATATTCAGCCAGTTTGAAAATGTAGAACTTGCTGGTTTATGATTACCACCATTGTCAGGTTATAAAAACTGATACTTCCGGGTCATGATTGTTGCCAATGCCGGTTCATGATTGTTGCCAACGCCGGTTCATGATTATTGATGATGCCGGGTTGCAGACACAGGGTCGTAATGATTGGTGATGCCGGGTCAATCTGGTTTGCTCAAAACAGAGAATTTGAAAATAGTTCTTCAATAATAATATCATACATGTAGCCCCCAAGTCTTGAGTAGAACAAAATGATGGCTTAAGACTTGCTTTAATATCAATATTGCCACTTTTTGAAGAAATCCATGTTGTTCATCCCAGTCACTAGTAAAAACTGTATATTCCATATATGTAGCCCCCAAGTGCCCGGTTGTCATGCTTGCAGCAACCTGGGACTTGAAATTGCCTTATGCTCATAAAAACTTCAACCAGTGTAGCCCCCAAGGGCCGGGTCATTATGCAATAATGAGCAGGGACTTTGTAGGTAACATCATGTTATGTAACCCCACCATGGGGCTTGAACCCACATCCACAAGGTTAAGAGTCTTGTGCTTTACCAACTGAGCAGTGGACCCTTGAATATAATGGATAAAAACTTGTGTACCTTGAATTTTTGACAGAATCAATTGGTAGCCCCCAAGGGCCGGCTCATTATAATGTGATGAGTCGGGTCTTCAATAAGATAAGCAAAAAATGATTTTGCATTAGCCCCCAAGTGTCATGGTGCATGCTTGCAGCGACATGAGACTTGCATATTTGATGTAATCCCAACTTGAATAATGTAGCTTCCAAGTGCCGAGTTGTAAGCCTGCAGCGACTCGGGACTATTCCTTCAATTGTAGAATAAATCATATCCACTGATAAAATAATAGCTATTGCGCTAAAGCGACTTCGAAAACCTCAATCATAATACTGGTTATTGATAACCATAATAAAATCCAGCCATGTTGGCTATTCGAAGATTTGAATAATATAATCCAATGATTTATGATCGCATGATTCCAATGGCGCAATCCAAATATATACTGGCGACTTATAGTAAAAGCCAGGCCGGGTTAATAAACGCCGGTAATTTATAATTATGCTTTATTCAACCTGTTTCTGCATACAACAAATTTAAAGTGTCCTGGCGTTTTATCGCCGGACGGGTCATAATGCCCAACATATAACCCGGGTTTATAACCAAGGCTGCAAGGATAATAAAATATGAAATATATAATACCTGTGATATTGAATCACATCGTTGGTTTACCAACCTTTTGTAGTGAGGGTGACAACCCAAATCTTGAGTACTGATAACTCCCCTTATATTTTGCCGGTTTGTAGTAAAACCGTGTCGGGTTGTAATAAACACCGGATGATCATCCTGGCAACTTGTAGTCAAAGCCAGACAGGGTTAACAATCACTGGTTTATAATTGAATGTGGTCTGACCACTTGTAGCTAAAAGCCAAGCTGGGTTAACAAACATTGGGTTAATTTGATGACTTATAGTCATGCCGGGTTAATAGACGCTGGTTCAACATAAAACCTTATCAGAAGAGAAAAAATCTTGATAGACAGGCAAATAAAATCTTGTAGTCGAGGCTTTTCAAGGGCTGCCAGGCCCAAATTCGAGGCTTTTCATGGGCTGCCAGGCTGCTGAGTTAAACCATTTTGCAAAGCCTTTTAAGATGGGCCTCCAACTAACCAATCGTCGTTTTAACTTTGACAAGTTCAGGGTCTGTATAAGATTGACTTGTCAAACATTCGGCGGGTCATGCCAGGATTACCTGGATAGGAGTGGCTTACTTGATGAAGGTAGGTTAACCCGGGGTTTTAGGTGAATACACCAGGCTTCCAAGCCGTGCTTGATAGCATATTACAAGGGTCCTTCAAACTCTTTGTTGCATTGCACAAAGAGCCCCCAAGTAACTTTGTGAGCTGTGCTGAGTGGGTGCCTATGTTTGAGCTGTGCGTAGCAACAAGACTCTCTTTGGCCCCTTGGGTGTGAAGCTCCCAAGCTTTGTAGTGGCGTGATAGCCGAATTAATGGACAGAACTCCGGTTTGTCAGTTGAAGCCCCCATGTAACCAATAATATGATAAGCCAATAAGGCGGGATACCCATGTTTGAACCGCGCGTCAGGGCAGCAGGTCCTCTTTGGCAACCTTTAACTTTTTGCAGGAGATAAATTCTTCTTGAACCGGAAATTCTTAAAATGGATATTGAGAGCTTCAAAGCTTTATGGGAGACATCTTTCCCTTGAACCAGATCTTAAACCGGAATCTTCATTTTCTGCCGGAAATTTTCTGACAGCTTTTAAACTCAAACTTGCGAGAGATTAATCCTTTTTTGAACCGGAAATTCTTAAATCGGATTTGAGAGCTTTAGAGCTTTGTGGGGGGCCTTCGCATCAGAGGTGGCTCAAACAGATGAACCGGCCGCAGTGTTGTAAACCGGTGCGGACGGGCGAGTTAACCACGTCATTTTGATGCAGTGAACAATTGTCCTGCATCAAAAATGTTGCAGACCAAGATAAAGATAAACTGCTCTTTGACAAAAAATAATATGTACCAATAAAATATATTTTAGATGGATATCACTTGATGTGCCAGGCCAGAAATAATCCGCCATGAAATTGATGATCGCTAGGTGAAGTTAAAGTCGCTCACGGGTGAACCGCCCGCGGCATGGTAAACTGGTGCAGACGGGTGAGTCGGCCGCGACGTTTGTAAGCCAGCGCAAACGCTTGAACCGACCGCAAGGGCGGACGGGCGAGTTATCCGTGGCGTTGTAAGGCGGTGCGGACGGGCGAGTCAATCTCATTGTGTTGATGTAGTAGGGGCGGCGACCTGCACACGTACTCGCCAAGCAGCATAGAACGGACAAGCGCTAGTGCAAAAATAATGATAGTGCACGCCCCTTGTGCGACACCTTTTTGTCAGGAATAATGTTCCTGCAAAAAAATATCATAGACCAAGTAATTGTTTTTTGATGAAAACAATATGTATTCATAAAATAAAGGTGGATGGATATCACCTGATTTGTTCGGATAACCGATGACCCGTATATACCGTCCGTGGATAACAGGCCATGCTCAGGTACCGGGCAAATGTCAACCGGCTTGTCAAGGAAGCATGTACTGCGAGAAATCCGCTACTTGTCTCCATTAGCTCCACTTAGCTAATGCTATGAAATGCAAAATCTGCCTTAATATATGCAGATTACTGCCTTTCATGAACCGCCCGTTGGGCCACTGAGTCTTGTCGCTCCTCTGACCCGTCTGCCGGATTACCAATGAATCGTAAACAGCCAGGTCCAAGTGGGTCGCCCGTGAATCGCCAAACTCCAGCCGGGTCATCCATCCGGCGGTTTATACCCCGGGGTATATCCCCGACACCTACGATAGACACCGATGCACTTTTGCCCTGGCCAACCGACAGCCTAGGAGCTCCGCCGCCTCGAGGGGTGTTGCTTCCATCGGTTGGGAATTGACTAACCTAGAAGAAAAATCCACGTGACTGACGCCTAGATAAAGTGATTTAGGATGAGTGTACGACCTATCTTGCGGCCTGGTGAAGTAGGCAGGTCCAGCTGTCGAGTCGGTGAGGCCAGCATTGTTGCGATGGCTCGCAGCGGCGGGAAAGCAGATATGTGGCAGCGGTCGACAGCTACGGGGGACCAGGGTTGGGTGGAAGGATGCGTCCGAAGTTGGAGCCGCTCCGTCACTTTGCACAAAGGCGCGGTTGAATCGGCTCAAGTACGGTTCACGTGGTCGTCATCAAGGCAGCTCCGGCAACACGGAGTAAGAGGCACACGGCCCAGTGCATGACAGCAAACAGACAACGGCTCCAACATTGGGGAAGTTACAATTCTACCCCTGCCTTTTGGCTTGTGGGCTTGGGTCTATGTCTTGAGGGTCGGGGATAGTAGGGTAATTTTGCTTCTCCCAAGTCGTGGGCGTCAGCGATTTCGCGAGGAGGTCGTGCTTTGAAATAGTGGGGCGCAAGCAATTTCGGCCAAGGAGAATGCATGGTTTATGAATTATTTGGCGCTTGCGATTTCGACCGAGGAGAGGGTGTTTTACCGCCCATGGTTTATGAATTATTCAATGCCTGCCATTTCGGCCGAGGAGAGGGCGCGTTTAGATGAAGTTACAAACCTACCCTTGATATACAGCGGGCCAATTGATGTGGATCCCAGATACGCCGGTGATTTTGCGTCTCCCATTTATTTTGGGTGAATTCCACCGAGCAGAGGGTGTTTAGCGGTTCATTCGGCTTTTGAGAAAACAAGGACTCATGTCTACCTTACCAAGTCGATTCGAATCAAATTTTGAAATATTAGCTCTATAGGGTCGCATCTTGCCACTTCTTTTTTAGATGATGGGATGATGCTCGGGACTATTGTGGTTTTACCTGCTCGTTGCTACCGATTTATTTGACAAATAGTTGACCCACTCAAAAACAAGAATCAAACCCAAAATGAAATATCTCAATTCAATGAAATAGCTCGTTCCTGGCCAAAATTGTGGACAAAATCGAAAATTGAACACCTCAATTGAATAGCATATTGTATTATAGTACTCCATGAACATGCTCAAAATCAAATTAATAAACATGTTTGATACACTGATACGTCTCCAATGTATCTATAATTTATGAAGTACTCATGCCATGTTTACAAATATTATATATGGTTTTGGTATGATTTGCATGGAACTAACCCGTACTGACGCTGTTTTCAATAGAACTACCGTGGTGTTTTTTTTTGCAGAAATGAAAGTTCTCCAAATGAGTTGAAACTTTTTGACGATTTTTTGGAACAAAAGAGACCCCTGAAGCTTCATGGGAGGGCCAAAAGAGCCACGAGGAGGGCACAACCCACCATGGCGCGCCACAGGGGCCTGGCTTGCCCCAGTGGGCTATGCTCACCTCTTGGCCCATCTTCACATGAAACCGACGCCAAAAAATACTATAAATAGAGAAACCATCAGAAATAACCCTTGATCAGAAGTTTCGCCGCCGCAAGCCTCTGCAGCCACAAAAAACCAATCTAGACCCTGTTCCGACACTCCATCGGAGGGGGAAATCATCACCGGTGGCCATCTTCATCATCTCGGCAGCCACCATGATGAGGAGGGAGAAGTTCACCCTTGGGGCTGAGGGTTTGTACCAGTAGCTATGTGTTTAATCTCTCTCTCTCATGTTCTTGAGATGTCACGATCTTGAAGTATCGCGTGATTTGTTAACATAGTTGGATCATATGGTGTTTTCCCCTCTCTATCTTGTTGTGAATTGAGTCTTCCCTTTGAGATTTTGTTTTATCGGATTGAATACTTTTATGGATTTGAGAACACTTGATGTATGTCTTGCGATAAATACCCGTGGTCACAATGGGGTATCATATTGATTCACTTCATATGTATTTTGGGCTTTTGGCACTCAACTCGCGGATTCCTGAGGTGACATTGGGGTAATCTATGCATAGGGGTTGATGCACGTTCTCGTCTTTGTTTCTCCGATAGAAATCTTGGGGCACTCTTTGAGGTTCTTTGTGTTGGATTGAGTATATGAATCTGAAATTGTTTGATGCATATTGTATAATCAACTCACGGATACTCGCGGTGACATTGGTGTATCTAGGTGACATTAGAGTTGGTTGATGTGTATCATATGGCGTTATTTTAGTAAGAACTCCAGGTTAGATCGATCGGAAAGAATAGCTTGGTGCTATTTTAGTATGAACTCTAGGATAGATTGATCAGAAAGAATAGTTTTTTGGTGGTTTCGTACCCTACAAACAATTTATTCTTATGTTCTCCGCTAGATAGGAACTTTGGAGTGATTCTTCATCGCATGTTGAGGGATAGTTATATGATCCAATTATATTAGCACTATTGAGATATTGCGATAGTGAAAGTACGAACCCTAGGCTTCATTTTCAATCATTGCAATACCATTTGTGCTCCATTTTATCATTTGCTACCTTCTATTTTTTATTGTTCCTATTACAAAAACCTATATCAACTATCCATATTACACTTTTATCACCATCTCTTCGTTGAACTAGTGCACCTGTACAATTTACCATTGTATTTGGTGCGTTGGGGACACAAGAGACCTTTTGTTATTTGGTTGCAGGGTTGTTTGAGAGAGACCATCTTCATCCTACACCTCCCACAGATTGTAAACCTTAGGTCATCCACTTGAGGTAAATTTGCTAATGTCCTACAAAACTCTGCGGTTGGAGGCCCAACACGAGTCTACAAGAATAAAGTTGCATAGTAGACATCAAGCTCTTTTCTGGCGCCGTTGCTGGGGAGGTGAGTGCATGAAGGTATATCTTTAGATTTTGCAATTGAATCTTTTTGTTTCTTGTTTTATCACTAGTTTGGTTTATAAAAAGAAAACTACAAAAAAGGAATTGAGGTTGCATCATATTATTCATCTTTATAATGTCTTTCGTGAAAATGATGGAAATGGAATCTGCGCTCAATTGATAGAAGAAGAATTCTATAAAATGTTTGAAAAAAAATCTTTGAATGATGAGCATGATTGCAATGTTGTTTGTGTGAACTCTTTGAATATCCATGATGCTAATGATATGCAAAGCCATAAGCTTTGGGATGCTATGTTTGATGAAGATGATATTTTTAGACCACCAAGTTTTGATGAGAAAATTTATTATGATGAAAGCATGCCTCCTATTTATGATGATTATATTGATGAAAGTGGATTTGGAGAGGTCATCACTTTATTTAATGACGATTCCACTATCTTGGAAGAGGTTTCAATTGATTTTTATGAGAACAAAGTTCCTATCTATGATGATTATGGTGATTACATGCATGCTATAAAGAATAAGGATAACCATGAAACTCGTCATCATGATTTCAGTGCTCAAATTGATTATGTGGATCGTTATTTTGTTGGTTTTCTCCCACCACTATTGATGAGAAGAAATTTGTTTATGTAGAGAGTAATAAATTTTCTATGCTAGTAGATCATGAAAAGAATGCTTTATGTTATAGTTATATTATTGAATTCCTTCATGATGCTACTGAAAATTACAATGAGGGAGTAACATATGCTTGTAGGTATTGCAATAATATCATGTTTCCTCTCTATTTGTTGAAAATCTTGAAGTTTTACTTGTTTTGTCTTCCTATGCTAGTTGATTCTTGCTCCCATAAATTGTTTGCTCACAAAATCCCTATGCATAGGAAGTGGGTTAGGATCAAATGTGCTTGTCATGTGATTCATTATGCTCTCTTTATGTTTCATTTTTTACTTTTATGCGAGCATCACTGAAATCATCATGCCTAGTTAAAAAGGCATCAAAGAAAAAACGCTTGTCGGGAGACAACCCAACATTTACTCCTACTAGTTTTGTGTGTTCACATGATTAAGCTACTGTAGTAATCATGTTTTATTGCTTTTGTTTCAATAAAGTACCAAGTAAAGCCTTTGGGATAGTGTGGATGATAGTTGACTTGATTCTATGCAAGAACATAAACTTTTGCGCTCAGTCCAGGAATTTTAGAAATTCACTGGAACATGCTTTTGATCTGAATTTTTTTACGGGTGATAGATATACAAATTTCCTACGTTGTCCTAATTTTTTAGAATTTCAGGAGTAGCAGAAATATTGTAGTTGTCCAGATCATTACAGACTGTTCTGTTTTTGACAGATTCTGTTTTCAATGCATAGTTTTCTTGTTTTCTAGTTTCTATGGTTTATATTGCTCAATATAAATTGTGGAAATGACGGGCTACAGTAGGCATTTTGTGAGAACAATTATGAATCTTATCTTGACAGTACCAAAGTGAATGATTTGTCTTTATCATACTAACCTGTCTCATGAAGTTCCGTTAAGTTTTGTGTGATGGAAGTTTTCAAGTTTTGGGTGAGACATCAATATGAGGAGAATGAGGAGTGAGCAGACCCTAAGCTTGGGGACTCCCAAGGCACCCCCAAGGTAATATTCAAGGAATATCCAAGCAACTAAGCTTGGGGATGCCCGGGAAGGCATCCCCTCTTTCGTCTCCAATATTATCAGTAACCTTAATTACTTTGAGCTATATTTTCATTCGTCAGATGATGTGTGTTTTGCTTGGAGCGTCATTTTCTTTTGTTAGTAATTTCTTGCTGTTATTTAGAGTAATGTTTTGCATCTTTTATTTCAACAAGAATGCCAAGTATAACCTTTGACATGCTTATTTTGCAAGTCTATATGTTGTTGTTTCAAAACAGAAAGTTTTCTGTTCTTGCGTGAATTCTCTAGAAAAGTCAGAATGTGGTAAAATGTTGAAACTTTTTTAAAAATAAGATGTGATAAATATTCTACAGTGTGGTAATTTTTCAGAATTTTTGGAGTTAAATAAGTATGGATCTTCTTGCATTCTTTACAGACTGTCCGGTTTTGGCAGATTGCTGTTATGTTTCCATTTTTTGCATATGTTTGCTTGTTTAATGATTCTATTTTAGGATAGGAGTATTAAATATGCACAGGAATTTAGTATGCAATGTTAAATTATAATTTTAGTGATTTTTTTACAATAGATAATGATAAGGTGTTGCATTAATTTATACTAACTTATCTCACGAGTTCTTGTTGAGTTTTGTGTGGATGAAGTTTTTGAGATTTAGGGAAACCGTGGTATAAAAGGAATTAAGGAGACACAAAAGATCAAGCTTGGGGATACCCAAGGCATCCCAAATTAACATTTCAAGAAGTCTCAAGCATCTAAGCATGGGGATGCCCCGGTAGGCATCCCACCTTTCTTCATTAACAATTATCGGTAAGTATCGGTTGAGCCTAAGTTTTTGCTTCTTCACATGAGTTGTGCTATTATTGGAATGTCATTTTATTTCCATTTTGCTTGTTTCTTTAATAAAATACTTAGATTTGAAAGTTTTTAAATAAGAGAGAGTCCTCAAATAGCTACCCATTTACTTAACTACTCGCTTGATCTTCACTTATATCTTTTTGGAGTAGTTTGTCTTTTACTTTTGTGCTTCACTTATATCCTATGAGTAAATTGTTGAATAATGAATTGAACATCATGAAGTTGAAATTATATGTTTATATCATGCCTAGTAGTAGCTTCACATTGGGTTTAGAAACTGAAATCTTTTGAAGCTTGACAATCATAATATTGGTCATACAAGCAACTCATGATTGTGAATACCCATTAACTATTTTCAAACTTGAGATTAGTTAAAGTTGGACAAGGAAGACAACGCAATGAGTTATGGTTGTGTATATTTGCATAGAAGTTATATTGTTATGGATCCTCCAACATGTGGTGCTTGCTTAGAATCTTTTGCTAGCCAAAAATCCGCACTAAGTAGAGATACTACTTGTGCATCCAAAAACTCTTAAACCTAGTTTCTTGCCATGAGTGTCCACCATACCTACCTATGTATTGAATAAGATCCTTCAAGTAAGTTGTCATCGGTGCATAAAGCAATAAAAATTGCTCCTAAATATGTTTGATCTTTTATTGTAAGGGAAAATTGAGCATTGTACGAACTTGTGATGGCAAAGTAATAAAAGCGACAGACTGTGTAATAAAGTTTGCTATCATAAGGGGCAATATAATGTGACGTTCCTTTGCATTAAGAGTTTGGGCATCTAAAAATAAAAAGCACATGACAACCTCTGTTTCCCTCTACGAAGGGCCTATCTCTTACTTTTCAGTATTTACTTTTATGCAAGAGTGAATAGAATGCATTCTCATTTCAACCTCAATTATTCTCTAGTTGGCAAGCATCATGTGGTGGGGAAAGATCTAGGCACATATGGCCAGTCAAATATATTTGATCATGATTTATTATTGTTGACAATTATCTCTATGATAAATGAGTTGGGAGGCGAAACATTAAGCCCCTATCTTTCTCTGTGTTCGATGAATGCCATTTGTTCTAAGAATATTCTTTGAGTAGTAGCAATCATGGATGATTGAGTATGTGGAGCTCTTACTTAGACTCTGTTGAATAAGTTGAATTGCAATTGTTTGATGACTAAGAATATAGATTGTTGAGTTTCAAGAGAATTCATTGCTTGAACCTTAACATGTGAATTGGTTGCTACTTTAACATGAACAGTTTTATGAGAAAGAATTGTTGTTATGATGCTAGGAGAAGTGATTGAAATTGCCATTGATCAAACTTATGCACTATGCAATAGCATTCACAGTTCATAAACTAGATGATACCCCGCGCGTTGCCGCGGGAATTTATAGCACAACCTAGAAGCATGATCATGGATTGACAAAAATGTAGACCTTGAAAAGAAATACAATATATGTTTGTTTGGACCTTTGATGGAATTATATAAAATTAGACGAATTAGTCTATTGCAAAGTATCTCCACCGCGAAATAAATGCATCCTTTTTTGTGGAAATTAAAATTAATTATCAATAACATAGAAAAGGAAATGACATCTTATGAGATTTGTCTCATAATAATTGGACATAATTCAATTTGATTGTCTATTAGAAGTGCAACGTAGCAAAAACTAACAGATTTCATGCTAATTTGTGATCCCTGCAGTGTTAGTGCGCCTAAATAGAAATTAGCTTTCACCTGTAAAAAAATACAAGTTAGCTTGCATTCTACACCTGGATCCATTTTACGATGAAGAATAATGACATATACAAAATGGCATGGCACCTGATAATCCTGGGGCTGTGCATAAGTTTCACTGAAAACTAAGCCTAAGCCCAACCCGACATAAACACCTTGAAGCATGAAACCTAGATTGAGGCATGACAAAACCACTAACAGAATTTTCGGATTGGTTATCTATAATAGGAACCCACACTTTTCTAAGCGAAAGCACAAAATATAGAGCCATCTGGCAGAAACAAATCCATACGTTTTAGAATCTGTACACATGTTCAGGCCATAAATTAATCACTAAAGTCCCAAAATGAAATCACTAAAAATATGAAAACAACTTGCATATGCAGTTATACACATCAGGAACGCAAAGTGCATATGCATCTCTAGTTGTCCTGCACATGTCGCAATGTCCAGTCCACCAGGGAAACTACACAAGACATGGAGATCTTGATAAAGAAACGATGGGGGCGGCCTCATCTTCTTGATATTACCTCGGGCGACAGAGGCACTACTTGGATTGGGATCTGGTAGACTACACCTTGCTCGGCGTGGCTTCCATGAGCGTCGCCAAAGTACACCTTGCGACCGTCGCTCTCGCCCTTCTCAGCTCTTCTGCTCTTGCACTTCCCAGTTTTTCTGATTCTGAATAAGATCTTCCAACCAAGCTGAATCAAAACAACATCGTTCAGATATTTTAAGATAAAGAGGAAGCAACGCCATCACCTCTAGTGCAGGTGATGCTCGAGGAGGACGTCGGGGGTGACACGCGTGGTTCACTATGGTTGGGTCAAAATGGGGGCATAGGCTTGGACCAACATAGTCTGCACCGGCGGGCATCTTGGGGCTCTTGGTCGGCAACAAAAGCAATTTTGAGAGATGCATAAATAGAGGGAAGAAGAGAAGAACTGAAAGGACTGCAGTAGATAGTGGAGATTTATTGATTGGGGGAGATGAAGAGAACCATGGATGGAAGGTGGAGGAAGAGACAATGACAAAGGAGCCGAACAGACTAAAATGCTTGGGGAGAGCAGTTGGGAGTGCATCAATAGTTTGAATACGTGGGTTGCTGGTTCATTGATGGCTACATTTGTGGCCAATAATGTACATTAGTTGCCGGTTCATGGGTGGACCAAGAAAGTGATGACATGTCCTTGTGGGATCAGTTTTTTGCTGAAATGGCATAGTTGCTGGTGTGGATAGTGTGCATGGTGAGAGAATAGGTAGAAGTGGGGAGCAACTTCTTAAGAATGGTGGATTATTTCTTTTATCATTTCCTACTCGAGGACGAGTAGGAATTAAGCTTGGGGATGCTGATACGTCTCCGACGTCTCTATAATTTATGAAGTATTCATGCCATGTTTACAACAGTTTTATATGGTTTTGTTATGATTTGCATGGAACTAACCTGGACTGACGTTGTTTTCAGCAGAACTACCATGGTGTTGTTTTTTGTGCAGAAATGAAAGTTCTCCAAATGAGCTGAAACTTTTTGACGATTTTTTTTGAACAAAACAGACCCCCGAAGCTTCGTGGGAGGGCCAGAAGAGCCACGAGGAGGGCACAACCCACCACAGCGGTGGGCTGTGCTCACCTCTAGGCCCATCTTCGCGTGAAACCGACGCCAAAAAAATCCTATAAATAGAGAAACCATTATAAATAACCCTAGATCAGAAGTTCCGACACGCAAGCCTCTGTAGCCATGAAAAACCAATCTAGACCTTGTTCTAGCACTCCACTGGAGGAGGAAATCATCACCGGTGGCCATCTTCATCATCCCGACGGCCACCATAATGAGGAGGGAGTAGTCCACCCTCGGGGTTGAGGGTTTGTACCAGTAGCTATGTGTTTAATCTCTCTCTCTCTCCCTCATGTTCTTGAGAGGTCACGATCTTGAAGTATCACGGGTTTTGTTAATATAGTT
Source organism: Triticum dicoccoides (assembly GCF_002162155.2). Classification (NCBI taxonomy): domain Eukaryota; kingdom Viridiplantae; phylum Streptophyta; class Magnoliopsida; order Poales; family Poaceae; genus Triticum; species Triticum dicoccoides. The sequence continues at coordinate 588,341,959 of NC_041383.1, read as the reverse complement.
GGATCATATGGTGTCTTCCCCTCTCTATCTTTTTGTTAATTGAGTTTTCCCTTTGAGATTCCGTTTTATCGGATTAAATACTTTTATGGATTTGAGAACACTCGATGTATGTCTTGATGTGAATACCTATGGTGACAATGTGGTAACATATTGATTCACTTGATATGTGTTTTGGCACTCAACTGACGGATTCCCGAGGTGACATTGGGGTAATCTATGCATAGGGGTTGATGCACGTTCTCATCTTTGTTTCTCCGGTAGAAATCTTGGGGCACTGTTTGAGGTTCTTTGTGTTGGATTGAGTATTATGAATCTGAAATTGTTTGATGCATATTGTATAATCAACTCACGGATACTTGCGGTGACATTGGATTATCTAGGTGACATTAGAGTTGGTTGATGTGTATCATATGGTGTTATTTTTGTACGAACTCTTGGTTAGGTCGATCGGAAAGAATAGCTTCGGTGTTATTTTAGTATGAACTCTAGGATAGGTTGATCGGAAAGAATAGCTTTGAGGTGGCTTCGTACCCTACAAACAATTTCTTCTTATGTTCTCCGCTAGATAGGAACTTTGTAGTGATCCTTCATCGCATGTTGAGGTATAGTTGTATGATCCAATTATATTAGCACCATTGAGAGATTGCACTAGTGAAAGTACGGACCCCAGGCTTCATTTTCAAGCATTGCAATACCGTTTGTGCTCCGTTTTATCATTTGCTTCCTTACTATTTTTTTGTTCCTATTACAAAAAGCTATATCTACTATCCATATTACACTTTTATCACCATATCTTCACCGAACTAGTGCACATATACAATTTACCATTGTATTTGGTGTGTTGGGGACACAAGAGACTTTTTGTTATTTGGTTGCAGGGTTGTTTGAGAGAGACCATCATCCTACACCTCCCATGGATTGATAAACCTTAGGTCATCCACTTGAGGGAAATTTGCTATTGTCCTACAAAACTCTACGCTTGGAGGCCCAACACGAGTCTATAAGAATAAAGTTGAGTAGTAGACATCATACACATATCTCCGTTCATGTGTGAATTGCAAACACCATATTCTTTAATTCGAAGATTTGAATGCAATTTTATACCGAATCATGGTTTATATGAGTCTTCGATGCATAAACGCGACCTCTCCCCTCTCCCGGACTCTCGTTCTCTTTCAAGCCATGAATCTTTGTTTCTATCGCGCGCATACAAACACAATCCTTGCCGGTCCCTCTCCCCCCCTCTCTCTAGGCCTTTCTAACTCGCATGCACACTCCATGTATACATATCTCGCACACAATGTATGACTCTCTAGTCTAAGCTAAATAGCTAGGGTGCACTCATCGTACCCACAAAAATTCTCTTGCTCGTTGTCCGTAACTCTCTAACGCACCACTCCACTGTCTCGGGGATCTTCCCCCTCTCTCTCGAACTTTCTATCTCCCTAGGCCACACATACACATATGTCACTCGCACTAGATAGACCCATCTAAAACCCTCTCTCTCTCCTACGTTCTCTCTCTATCTCACATATGCACGCACACACACACAATCTCCCCCTAGCTAAGTACGACTATCTCTCACTCCATTATAGGCACACGCACCCCCCTAGGCGTGACTATCTCTCACTCTCCATCACAAACACATGCATTCTCTCTATTCCTCCCTGGGTCTATCTCGATCTCTCTTGGGGAATCTTTCTATCACACACACACCTTGTCTCTTGATCTCCCACACATATAGTCCACTCACGATCTCGAGGGGATCGCTCTATCACAAACACACACACTCTCCCTCCCCATGCCTCCATTTTCTCCATCCATCCATCTCGACCCCTGTCCCTTATTTTCCAAACCTCTCTTGGACACGTGCTATAGGGGTCTCTCTCTCCGTTGCAAACAACCACACACTATCTCCGTGTATCTCCTCACCTCGCTTTCTCTCTCGGAGATGCCTACGTGATATGTTTGCATAAGACATGCACACTTTCTCTCTATTTTATCATGTGTTGTCCATTTCTCTTTCACTCTCTCTCTCTCTATCTCTCTCTCTCTCTCTATTTTGCACACTCACTCTTTCTCCTTCACACACACTTGATCTCTCTCGACTTAGGTACTCTCTTCGGTCCATAGCATATAGATTTTTTGAAAAGTCAAACCTCACAAAGTTTGACCAGGTATGTGGAGAAAAAATTACATCTAGAATGACAAACATATATCATATTAGAATCATCACAAGATGTAGTTTCATATGATGTATCTTTGGCATTGTAGGTATAAATAATTTTCTCTGTAAACTTGGTCAAAGTTTCCAAAGTTTGACTTTTCAAAAAATTATATGCACTACATTATCGAACAACGGGAGTATCGCTTTCTCTCTCTCATGCACCACTCAGCCGTCTCGGGGCTCCCCTCACTCTCTTTCTCTCTCTCTCTCTCTCGAACTTTATATCTCCCTAGGTCACACATGCACATATCTCGCTCGCACTAGATAGACCCATCTAACACTCTCTCCCCCTCGTTCTCTATCTACCTCACATGCACACCCTAAGTACGATTATCTCTCACTCCATCATAGACACATGCACTCCCCCATAGGTATGAGTATCTCTCACTATCCATGTCAAACACATGTATTGTGTCGTTTCCATCCCTAGGTCTATCTCGATCTCTCTCGGGGTATCCTTCTATCACGGACACACCTTGCCTCTCGATCTCCCACCCATATAGTCCACTCACGATCTCGAGGGGATCTCTCTATCAAACACACCGTCTCTCCCGCCCCATGCCTCGATTTTCTCCATACGTCTCTCTCGACCTCTCTCCCTTGTTTGCCAGACCTCTCTTAGCCACGTGCTAGAGGTCTCTCTCTCTCTCCATTGCAAACAACCACACACTATATCTGTGTATCTCCTCACCCGCTGTCGGTGTCAAAACCGGCATATCTCGGGTAGGGGGGCCCAAGATGTATGTCTGAGGATCGGTGGTAACTATGATCAAAAGGACACAGTGTTTACCCAGGTTTGGGCCCTCTTAATGGAGGTAAAACCCTACTCCTGCTTGATTAATTCCAAGGGTATAGGGGTTATAAGAGTTGATCTACCATGAGATCGTATTGGCTAACCCTAGTTTGGCTAGCTTAGTAATGTTGTGATCCTTCCTCCGATCTAACCCTCCGGTTTATATAGACACTTGAGGGGCTTAGGGTTGTACAAGGCCGGTTTAACAGAAAGGAAATAACATACCCGGACACGTAAACTTGCCATCCATGTATACGGGAGTCCTCACCGGACACGAGAGGTGATCTTCTGTCTTGTATCTTGATGGCCCATCAGTCCGGCCCATATCCAATAGACCGGACGCCCGAGGACCCCCTAGTCTAGGACTCCCACAATAGCCCCTGAACCAGTCTTCAATGACGACGTGTTCGGTGCATGGATTATCTTCAGCATTGAAAGGTGGGTTCCTTGAATAATACACATATGTTTTTCTCCGTAAAAGAATTGTATCAGGCATTGCATAGTTAACACAACCCTTAGCCGCGAAGGCAGGATATATAAAAAATAGGAATAGTGTCTTTTACTGACAACTTTTTTTCGGCGAAGCGTCAGACTTGACCCTTTGATGTTTTGAACCGTTTTTACATCCCGTGTTCCGTGTTTCGAGGCCAAGCCCCATTGGCCCGTCTTGTCAAAACAGAGGTCATGCTCACTTAATACGGGATTGCTCATCAATAAAATTTGGGAAATCCAACCGTTTATGGTGCACGCTTTCATTGGGAATAGGTGAGCTTCAAGGCCCAAGTGGGGGGACGGTTGGCATTTTTACCGCCTATAAGAGGGCAATGGATTTCTCCTTTCTCCCCCACGCCTTCCAGTCTCCTCTGCCTTCCAATCTCCCAAGATCTCAGCGCCCGAAAAGTTTCCGTCTTTCCCACCACCACCACCACCTCCTCCGACCATGGCCAGATCTGGTTCCAAAGGCAAGTGGGAGGCCTCCTCCGTCAAGGAGACGGAGATAAAGGACCTCCGGAGTGTGGGATACCTCGCCACCATCATCGCGCACAGGTTCCCCCCAAGGGTCAGATCATTCCCACTCCGGAGCCCGGCGAACGGGTCGTCTTCCTTCCTCATTTCCTTAGAGGGTTTGGTTTTCCACTCCACCCGTTCGTCCGTGGACTTATGTTCTACTACGGGCTAGATTTCCATGATCTAGCCCCGAACTCTTTCCTCCACATCTCGGCGTTTATCGTCGTGTGTGAGGCTCTCCTCCGCATCCACCCACACTTCGGCCTGTGGCTGAAGGTCTTCAATGTGAAGCCAAAGGTGGTCGACGGGCAGCACGCGGACCACGGCGGAGCTATGATCAGCAAGCTGCCCAACGCCACATGGCCCAAGGGGGCCTTCGTGAAGACCATCAAGAACTTGCAACAAGAGTGCTTTTATATCACTGAGCCGCGCCGCACTAAGTGGGTGGCGATCCCGGAATTCAGATCCAGACCTCCCATGAGGCTCGTCTCCTGGACCGCGATGGGCCATGAGTGGGGATCTCAGACGGAGGTGCAAACGTTGCAAATGCGTATCACCAACGTGCTGAGCAAAAACGTTGGTCTAACCAACATAGTGCAAATTATGCTCTTCCGCGCATCCTCCCCTGCCAGCGCCGGACTTCCCCCATGTGGGAGTTCAATCCAGAGGAGCCGCAGACTCTACAACATTTCCTTGGCACAATGCACGAGGGAATGTGGAAGCTGCTCTTCAAGGCGTAGAAGAGCTGGCCCATGGAGACCGAAGACGTCGGCCTCAATGCCAAGAATCCGGCCACTCTAGTAAGTATTTAACTTTCCTAAGACGTACCTAGTTTATGTATTCGATCAATACAAAACTCATCAGCCCACATTTTTGCAGGGCTGGACCAAGAAGTCAGAGCGGATTAAGAGTCCGGCTCCGTTGCCCGAAAACCCAGTCACTCCTCAGCTGGAGGAGATGCTAGTCCTAGCGCCTTATCAGGAGCCGGAGAAGAAAATCAAGAAGAAGGGCAAGGGGCCCTTCGGATGGGCCCCGTCGCAAAGGCCCTTCGGACGCAGTGTACGGAGAGACCGAGGCCATCTCCTCTCACGAGGAAGATGAGGACAAAGAGGAGGAGGAGGAGGAAGTGGAGAGTGACTCCCCACTCAAGATGAGGAGGTGAAAGAGGACAGCCTCCGAGAACCTGGAGGGAGCGACGCCGAAGAAGGGGAGGGTAGTCCTCTCGGATAGTTCAAACTCAGAGTCCGAACACAACCCGAAGAGGATCCAAAGGGAGAAGCCCCTGGCTGAAACGTAAGTATCGAAAACTTACTTGTTTAGTTATCGATTAATCTACCTTTGTTTTATGAATCAAGTCTTTTCTTTGCTTTTCAGCCCTCCACGCGAGATCCCGATTCCCTCTTCTTTGGAGGGGAACTCTCTGGCACCTGAAGAGGTGGAGAGTGACGGACCATTGCACGCCTTCTCCCCCTGCCATGGAGGACACCAAGGTGTCATCCCAAAGGACATCTCCTGGTCGAGGGGGAGCGGACAAGGCCGTCCAGAAGGCGCCCGAGGGTAACACCTCGGACGCTGTAGAGTGGGGCATGGCGACCCCCATGACCACCGAGGGTGGGGGCATCAATAGTTCAGGCCCTCGCCGAACACTGTCCCGGAGACCAATACGGCTCCGGGTTCGGACCAACAACCCCCTTCAAAAGAGGGGGGAGGAGCAGCAGCTCCATCGGCCGCCTATGTCACCGGAGGCCACTAACACTCTACAAGAACCACTACGATGTGCGTCCATCATGGACGAACACCACACCTTGATGGGTGCGATTATGGAAAAGGTTCAGTCCGCGAAGAGTGGACTGACCGAAGCCTTCAACAGCCTACTAGTGGGCTTTTAGGTATGCGATGCAATTCGCTTTACAAGATTTTTTGTGTGTATATATACATAAGGTTGAACATGTGTATAGACGGTAGCCCCTGAGACTCTGTCCGTATTAGAACAATTCGGATAGAGGATCAAAAATAAATTGATAATGTATCATACTATGTTATTGGACAGGCTTCTATGCTTGCGGCTACTGCCCAGGCCGCAGAGGTTGCCGAGCTCAGTCGGAAGCTTCGGCTATCCGATGAGGAACTCGACCGCATCAACAAGCGGTTTAACGAAACCCAAGGTATGCGACACTAGTACATACCCGAAAGTGATATGTGTGTTAATTTTTTAAACTGTTTAAATGTTATGACTATGCCCACAGTTGGTGATGCCGAGGTCGAGTCCCTCAAAAGCGCCCTCGTCCAAGCCAAGAAGGAGGCGCATGTGAGCAAGGTGGCCACTGACAAAGCAGCCAAGGAGTTAGAGGTGGAGCAAACCAACCGCCGAAGACATGAAGTGCGGGTGTGGGAAGTCAAGAAGGAGCTCAAGGGGGCCATCGCCAAGTGCGAGTCCTTGGAGCAGAAGAGTTCGGAACAAGCCTCCGAGCTCACCAAAGCACTGGAAAGCGTGAAAGAAGCCCGGGTTGAGGCCCAGGGCACTCGCCGGGAGATCCAAGAGGCAAGGCAAATAACGGCTGGTAAGGCCTTTCTCATGCAGAGTAAATTTACAAGGAAGAGATATATTTTGTTGACCCGGGTTTGGAATTCTCTAGGCACATTTGCGGATCTGCTAAGGAGCATTGCTAACGCCGCTGAGTTCTTCCGTGTCGAAGAGGGGAGCTCTATGGAGAAGCTATTCTGGTTGCAATACCTTGCGCCAGAGTATCCGGCGCCCCTCAGCGATCAGCTGGAGGAGCTGACGGAGCTGCAGAGGGTGGTCGGACTAGCCATGAGGGACATAATAGTCTGTCTTTGGCCAGCCGAGTCCATACCCAGCAGCTACTTCAGACTTGTGAAGCGGCTGGTTGAGGCGTGTCCTCGGGTTGACGCCATCAAGCGGTCGACCTGCATAGAAGGTTCCCGGATGGCCTTCGCCCGATTCAAGGTACAATGGGCGAAGATGAAGGTGATGACCCACAAGTGTAGGGGATCTATCGTAGTCCTTTCGATAAGTAAGAGTGTCAAACCCAATGAGGAGCAGAAGCAAATGATAACGGGTTTTCAGTAAGGTATTCTCTGCAAGCACTGAAATTATCGGTAACAGATAGTTTTGTGATAAGGTACACTACAAAAAAATACACTTCCATGATGATACGTGTTTGTCACAGTAGGTCGCAGTTTTTGTCATGCATGTACATCCATGGTCATTTTATGACAGAATCAAGATAGTCATACCTGTGCTATCGTAGAAGTGTTCCATTTCATTACCAATATTATCATCACGGAAGTGTCCACTTCCATGATGATAAATTGCGCGTCACAGAAGTGCTTTCATCAAGGGTGACCGACACGTGGCATCCACCATAACAGAACACCGTTAAGCTATCGGGTCCGGTTTTGGATCCGATAACCCGTTAACAGCCCCGACCAATGAGGATTTTCCATGTGTAAAATCTTCATTGGCCGGAGGAAGCACGTGTCGGCCCACCGTTGGGACAGATGTCATCCACTCATTGGACACGAGGCGCATATTATATGTCAACACGTGGCACGGCCCAACAGAGGCCCATTCCTTTGAAAAGGCTGGCCCGTTTGACCTGGTCAAAAGGTGGCGGGCCGGCCCAATGAAAGCCTGTTAACGGCATGTTCGCATATAGCCCATTTACAGCCCGCTAACTCACGGCCCATTCCGTCCTATCGGTAATAGCACTAGTAGCGTCATCGCTTTCCAATATGATTCCAGCCCATTGTAACTTCCGGCCCATGTATGGCCCATGACGTCTTTTGGCCCATACGAGTCCCTTTGTAACTCTTGGCCCATTAACGGCCCGTGGTGAAACCGGCCCGCAATGAACAATGTATCGCTATATACCCATTAGCGGCCCATTATTCCATTGGGTCATTTCCAGCCTGTGTTACCTTTCGGCCTTCTCAGGGCCCATTTATTCTTGGGCTCATTTCTAGCATTCAGTTACTTACAGCCTGTTACTGGCCTTTTCTGCTTGTGGGCCAAATTCAGCCCGTGGATACAGTCAGCCCGTTTGTGTCCCGTTAATCTGTTGGGCCATTTTCATAGCATCATCAAATACGGTCTATTAACGGCCCGATTTCCACTCTAGCCCGTTTATGGCCCATTAAAGGCCCGTACAAGGCCCATAGATGAGCCGGCCCATACAAGGCCCATGGATCCTACGGGACGTAGAACGCCCATGGATCCGACGGCCATTAAAGGCCCATGGATCCGACGTCCCATAGAAGGACATGGATCGTCCGTCCCGTAGATGGCCCATGGATTGTACGGCCCGTGGAGGGCCATGGTCACTACAATGTTTGGGCGAGTTGGCCCACATTTGAACGATATAGCATATTCAAAGAATTATCCTACTCTATACTAGCATCTCTAAAAAACATACACAATACAACAAAGAGACCAAGGCATAGAAACGTAGAATAATCCTACACTATACAATAAAGAAATTATAGCCGATTATACCCACTGGGCATTATGGTTCGGCACCGGTGATAATAAAGCATACACAAACAGCAAATTACATACACTGGGCAAATACAGCTCATACATCATGGACGCACATCAACAAAACTCCATTTGAACTATGATCTCTTTAGAAAATAGGATTGGCCGGATTCAGATAGCACAAATTTCTGTCTGTAATATCTCCAATTCCTTCGTGGTTACCTTAGTGTCTTGTTTCATTTTTTTGACTCCTGCATCTAATACCTGCATGTCCAGTCTCAACTTGTTGATTGTACGTTGAGAATCATGTACATCTTGTCTTGCCACCTCTAGTTGATGCTCGAGAACATCAGCACATTCCAATTCCAATCCATAATCATTCGGTAACGACCATGCCGCACTGCTCACAGATCTTTGTGTTGATGTCACTTCATCCGGAGTGAAGCGAGCAAGACACTATTTTGTACTCCATGGAAAAACAGGACTAACAATAATGTTACACGTCATGAAGCATTAGCAGGTGATATTTTAAAAATTATAAAAAAGACAGTCTGTGTAGCCTGCATACAGAAATCTCGCTTAGCTCACCAGAGGAGCATGATGTTGGGGCCCAATCCAAACCACAGACAAGTTACAAATTTAGACAGCATGTTGCGTATAAGTAAGCAACCAGTTGGCCATTCTGTAACTCAATTAAAGTCTTAGGGAGCATAATGAACAGCAGAGAGTTTCATACAAACATACTACAGCAAGAAAAACTATGCAATCATTAGCCTAGTATAAACTAGATTGTGAGCCTCTTGCAATAATAGTTGGTTAATAGACTTCAAAGCTTCAGGCACACTTTGGCAAAGTAATTAAATGGTAAGGCCTTCAATTATGTCAACTAATAGTTACAAGTACCCAACATCAGGCATCATTCTTTGGGAATCTCATTAACTGAGGACAAATAAAGCAATTGAAAAGAGCAAATTAACTATACCTGAAACAAACAAGGAATTGAACTGTTGAGTTGGATACAGTGACTTACCTTAACAGGTTGAAGAGGCTCAGCACAGCTCCTACTTCTCTTGCAAGGCTCCTTCCTAACATCTTGTACTTGGAAATCCTCAATCTTATCTTCATTGCACCCCCTCTGCAAGGTGGCACAAACTAGTTACTCGTCTCCTCGGAAGATAAATATGCATACTTTCCTGTCTGTGAACACAAAAGGATGAGATTATAACAAAACAACGCCATATAATGAAACATGCCGCATCTCTTGCACTTGCACACAATGAAATGAGCATTTACTATGTTTGCACTATGTAAAAACTAGGCATACCTTCAAACTGGACCTCCAGGTACTCTTGGAGAGCTTGCTTTAGTGTACAGCCAAACCTTTATGTCACCTATGAGTTACACAAGGCCCCACTACAGCAGCCCTTAGTGTTTAAATCGTTGACAAGCTCTGTTAGAGTGTTATGTCAAGAACAACAAGTGATCAAAGCAAACAGTCCTAGTATGGCTGGCTGATGCAAACAAGCAATTGAACAGATGTGTGAGCAAATCTTACATATCAAGAAAAGAAGCAAAGAAGGAGGCTTAAAGACCATCACTTGACTGACCAGATTTAAGGGGCATTTAAACATCATGTGCAACGTATGAACTAACATAAACATTACATATTCTAGATTCTACAATGGAATGCACATGTATTAGGTTATGCCATGTATGATGATGCCTAAATGTACACTATAGCAGGCAGGAGTGATTCATCATTGCACGGACAATTGAATTGCAGGTTAAGGCCCAGTTTGATTTCTCCTTTTCAAGGCTTATTGTCAAAATAAGCCATAAAAGATGTAAAGAAGTCATTTTTGAGTTATGGGCTTGGGCTTGACTAATTTTGCTTTGGAGGGGGGTGTTTCGGGTAGAACCTCACTAAAAATTGAAGGGAAGGGGAATAGCGAAATGACTCTATTGTCTGCCTATATTACACTCAAAATGCAATTACTGACGCCCATGTCACACCTGACCCTCAAGTAAAAACAAACACGCAAGCGTTCATTGCCCTGCCCTCTTGCATCTCCTCTCCCCTTTCCCTCTACCTCGATCCCCTGCCTGCAGCACTAGGGTTCCTCCAGCGAGCCATCACCACTGGTCCCATCTGGCCTGGTCCTCGACGATGCTCTGTCCAGCTAGGCTACATGGCCGGCGGGTAGGGGCAAATCTCCCTGGATCCTCCTCCCTTTGGCACCGCCCCTCATTCTCATGGTCTCCAGCAACTGCTCCACCGTGGTTCGTCCAATGCACTACTCCGGCGGGCGCTGCACAACTACGGCTGATGCCACTCTGTGGCAGAAGGCACCTTATTCTCCCTCCCCTCCTCCCAGGCCATGGCCTTGAGGTGCTGTTGAAGGATGAGCTCATCCAACAAGGTGAGGATCTCCTCTGATTTTTTGCCAAATTTTCATTCTGATCCACTATATGATGAATTGCTATGAGCTGCTTCTGCTGCTGCTATATTATGCATTGCTATGAGGTGCTCCTACTGCTGCTATATGATGAATTGCTATGAGCTACTGCTGCTATATGACGAATTGCTATGAGCTGCTGCTGCTGCTATATGATGAATTGCTATGAGTTGTTGCTGCTGCTATATGATGAGTTGCTATAAGCTACTCCTGCTGATGCTATATGATGAATTGCTATGAGCTTCTCCTGCTGCTGCTGTATGATAGCTGCTCCTGCTGCTGCTATATGATGAATTGCTATGAGCTGCTCCTACTGCTGCTATATGATGAATTGCTATGAACTGCTGCTGGTATATGATGAATTGCACACTGCTGCTGGTGTATGATGAGTTGCTATGAGCTGCTGCTGCTGCTATATGATGCTTTCAGGTGGTGTTGCTATATGATAATAACCATCCACTTGGACCATCAGATTTCAATCAATAATTGTTCTTAATTTAAATGTGGGTCATGCGTTCTTCGTTTAAATTAGGTAATGGGATCTCTATGGAAAACATTGACAAAAGTAGATTATGCCAAGTAGATGGTATCTTTGTATTTGCATTTTGAGCAAATAGTGATGGTCTGTTTTCCTATCATATTAATTACTGCACTGGGTTCAATTTGTTATGTTTGCAAGTCAAATTAATTTTCATATGGGCAGCAAAATGAAAAAATATAATGCAATCTAGACTTTTCAATGATCATACCAAAGATAAGCTGAAACGCAATGAAAAGAACTGGTTGGCTTATTACATGGAGCTTATATTCACAGGTGCTTATTTTCTTAGGATAACTCGTAATAACTGTCCCTAAGAAACTTGGCCAATAGAACTGACATACAAATAACATGTCATGATGATTGCAATGGAGGAGTGACGTACCATAGCACAATGTATAGGCTCACCGCTGCCTCTCCTTTTTTGCGATGTTCCATGAAATTGCCACATACATCTTGTACTTTTTCTTGTGTAACCCTATCTGCAAGTTGACACGGCTAATTTCAAACATCTCTACATGATACTACATTGCATATCCCTTGCGCATATTTAAACCACCAATTAACAATTGTGTGCGCAGCATAAACTAGCCATGACTCCGTGTGCTGGACTAGCAGGCACTCTAAGGGAGCCTAGTGTAGTGCACTGGAATTCCTACATGCCACCTATGATTTTGTGTAATGTACTGCCTCTGTTCCTAAATATATATCTTTGTAGAGATTCGAGTATGTACCACATACAGATGTATATAGATGCATTTTCGAGTGTAGATTCACTCATTTTGCTCCGTATGTAGCCTATAGTGGAATCTATAGAAAGACTTATATTTAGGAACGGAGGTACGAGGTAGTATCATGTATAACATCTACATATCTAATGTAGCAGCCAGTATTAGAAATCATTGTCTGCAGAAAGGGATTACTGGTCTAAAATCCTAGCAAAGCACACTGGCAGGCACAGAACAATACAAGAGAGGGAGACACACTTACAAGATCATAGCAATGCCTCAGTACAGGATCTTGGTTGGCCAAGCTGTTAGATCCAGAAGAAACATCGTCCTTGTAGTTTTTGCCAGCTGTATAACAGGTAACAGCGATCTGTTAGTATATTTGAAGTACATCGGGCAGGTGATGTTGGACGGGTTTAAAGGTGACAAGTACCTAGGCCGTGGTGGGTGCTTGGCATCTCTCCAGACGGTGGGAATCAGGTTAGAAACGTCAAGGGTGATGATGCCGTGCTGGCTCTCCGGGTCCGATAAGGAGATCTAGAACCGTCGAGTGGGGTGTTTGGGGAGCGGCTCCGATAGGGTGGACTACGGTGTGGGTGAAGTGGATCTGTGGCCGTGGACGAGGGCGTAGGTGAAGCTGCTCCGATGGTTGGGTTAAGGATGGTGTCAACGATGCAGATCTGCGACCGTGGATGGGGCATCAGAAGCTGCTCCGGTGGTTGGGTTAAGGATGGTGTCGACGATGCGGATCTTTGGCCATGGACGGGGCATCACAAGCTGCTCCGGTGGTTGGGTTAAGGATGGTGTCGATGATGTGGATCTGCGGCTGTGGATGGGGCATCAGAAGCTGCTCCGGTAGGTTGGATGAGGGTGCGAGGAAGCGGATTCGAGGTCGTGGACTTGTGAGTTGGCAAAGCGGCCCCGGTAGGGTTGAGAATGGTATAGGCGAAGCTACTCCGGTAGGGTTGACGATGGTGTCGGCGAAGCGTCTCTGGTAGGGTTGAGGAAGGTGTCGGCGAAGAGGATCATAAGTCATCGACGGGGGCGTCAGTGGGGTGGCTCCGGGGGGTGTGAACGAAGCATCTCCGGTGGGGAGTATGAATGAGCCGCTGCAGATGTGCGGCAGTTGACGAGAGTACCGGTGAAGCAGATCCGGCACCGTGGACAAGGCTGGCACTGAATGGGCTATGGTACAGTGGTGGATGAGCAGTCTACTTGTTTCTAGGGGAGGTGGGAGGGGTAGATGCGGCCGCAGAAGCAGATCTGGCGAGGTGGACGCCGCTAGCAGTGAATGGTCTATGGTACGCTAGTGGATGAGCAGTCTAGGGTTTCGAGAGGGGAGGGGAGAAAGGCTGATGAAGTATGGACGGCGTGATGTAAGATGCTCTGGTGCTGTGAGTTAGCCGTTTTTGCGGGAGGGGGAGAGGAAATGGGGGTGCCGTGTAGTGGGGGGAACCGGAAGTTACCAGAGCAGCCCCGACCTATTATGTAGATGAGGGCGGTATTGTAACTGTTGGTCTCCGTGCACCAAGGACAAAAGGGGAATTTCGCATGCTAAAGACTAAGGTGGCGGAAATTTTAGAAGGAGGCGGGAGATTTCGCCGCCCACGGGATCGTTCGTATCCAGTTTCAACTAATTTTGGACCTTGCTAGCGGGAAGGTCATGCTAACTGTGTACAGGGGGCATGCGTCAGCAGTTAATAACTAGTGTGAAGTCCACCCCAGAAAAAAGACAATAACTCGGGATGATGCGCCGATAACTTGGACGTTCACACGGGCGCGGCCAATCATACGGGTGTAGTGGCACGTTCACAAAAAAAGGGATCAAACGCTCAGCCTATGTATTTCTCGTGTAAATAGATAATTTAGTGCCATTGGTTATTTACTTTAAACATAATGCATTGACGTGTTAGTGTAGAGGCGCACAAAAAGAAATGGATATTGTAGTCCGCTACTTAAAAGTGTTACCTCATATGATTACATAGCCTCCATTTCATAAATTGCATACCCGTTGAATTCATATATGAATATTACATATATTACTTCAAAATAGAAACTTAAATCATCCAAGACTAATGAATTTGAATGCAAGAGTAACAATGGTGCATGTACATGATATCTACATTAGTTGTTTGAAGAAACATCACTATAACTTTGGCATGCACAACTGAAAAGGTTTATTTAAATAGAAAAAATGTGATATGTGAGTGTCCAATCTTTATAGCGTTCAATCGATATTGTACCTTTGGCCACGATACGAAGTAGATATTGATTTATGTTCAAGCGATGCACGTCCACGATCGCTAGATAGTGATACGTGAATGAATTGTGCAATCTCTCTCACACGCATACATATCTCATTTCCCTATGGGCATCGGAATCACACACGCGCACTTCATGTATTTCTCTCCCTCCGTCAAGGTTAAATTCGTCTTTCTACCCCGTCCTACAAGTCTCTCACACAGAAACAGATACGCTCTCTCTGTCTAACACGCCCACCCCTTTAATTCCGCCCACCCACAGCCCCTAATGTCTCAAAGTATAATAATGTCTCTCACACATATGCCTAAGGTTAATTCGAGTTCCGGAACCATATGAATACATACAATGGGATTCCAACAGAGCACCTTTTGTTTTGAGATTTCTCTCTCTCTCTCTCTCTCTCTCTCTCTCACACACACACACACACAAACGCGCGCGCACATTGTTTCTCGCTTCATTTTTCCGGCACTTGCATGCACACTGTTTGTTTATCTTCGTGATGCTTTAAGTATGCCTGGCACAAATGCTATCTACCTATCCCTTAATATAGCTAGATATGTGTCACACAAACTCCTTCTCCCTACTAGCAAGATGCCCATGCGTTGCATGGAACATCAAGATGCATTTGTATGAGTAGTTTATCTTGTGGGAGAAAAGGATGAACGACGAAATGCCTTATTTGCAAATGCAGAGAGGGGTGTGGGTATATTTTTGCAAAATTGCCATATCCTTCCTATCCGTCGAATATAAATAGGATGGCCTATATTGCAGGATGGCAGGAACACCATCATCACCAACTCTGTTTTTTATAAGAGTATAGATATGTGAGTGTCACTA
>NC_041383.1:588261586-588326117 GCF_002162155.2 Triticum dicoccoides | reverse complement strand
TCATAATCTGTCAATTGGTTTCTCTCTCAAACATTGTGTCTCTGTGCCTCACTCGGTAGCCCCCTCAATATGTAGACTTCTCGCGCGCGCACAGCTGTAGTGACGATGATGCTGAACCCAGTGTGCCTTGTTTTTACCAGCCTCATGTGATATTTTTCACCTTGTTTTCTGTTAATTAACAAGGCAACCTTTTCTTTGTTACTACTAGTGAATCTGAAATCATTCGGGGCAGACATAAAATATATCACTTCAACCCAATTATCGCAGCAACTATTTTAAAAGAAACTAGCTAGCTTCCCGTGCGTTGCACGGAACATCAAGATGCATTTGTATGAGTAGTTTATCTTTAAAGGTTGAACGAGGGAAGGCCTTATTTCCGAACGTGGAGAGGCGTGTGGGTATATGATAACCCGCAAGTATACGGAATAATTGTAGCCTCTTTCGATAAGTAAGAGTGTCGAACCCAACAAGGAGCTAAAGGTAGAACAAATATTCTCTCAAGTCCTATCTGCCACTGATACGACTCTACGCATGCTTAGTGTTTGCTTTACCTAGAATAAGTATGAAGCTAGAAGGACTTTGCAAGTGTTGTTGGATAGGTTTGCAAGATAATAAAGAGCACATAAATATAAACTAGGGGCTGTTTAGATAAAGATGCAATAAAGTAAATATAGCGAGTGTGGAAAAGTGGTGGTAGGAGTTGTGAAATTGTCCCTAGGCAATCGACTATGTTACTAGACCGGTAATCACTATTGCAATTCTATTTGAGGGAGAGGCATAAGCTAACATACTTTCTCTACTTGGATCATATGCACTTATGATTGGAACTCTAGCAAGCATCCACAACTACTAAAGATCATTAAGGTAAAACCCAACCATAGTGAGGGAGTCTTAGATTAGGGGGTGTCCGGATAGCCGGACTATAACCTTTGGCCGGACTCCAGGACTATGAAGATACAAGATTGAAGACTTCGTCCCGTGTCCGGATGGGACTTTCCTTGGCGTGGAAGGCAAGCTTGGCGATATGGATATGTAGATCTCCTCCCATTGTAACTGACTCCGTGTAACCCTAGCCCTCTCCGGTGTCTATATAAACCGGAGGGTTTTAGTCCGTAGGACGAACAACAATCATACCATAGGCTAGCTTCTAGGGTTTAGCCTCTTTGATCTCGTGGTAGATCTACTCTTGTACTACCCATATCATCAATATTAATCAAGCAGGAGTAGGGTTTTACCTCCATCGAGAGGGCCTGAACCCGGGTAAAAACATCGTGTCCCTTGTCTCCTATTACCATCCGCCTAGACGCACAGTTCGGGACCCCCTACCCGAGATCCGCCGGTTTTGACACCCACACATAGCATTAAAGCATCAAGTCCTCTTTATCCCATACGCAACAATCCCCTTACTCGGGTTTGTGTTCCAGTCACTCACACAACCCACTATAAGCGAATCATGAACACATTGCAACAACCTACAGCGAGAATCCCTCACGCTTAGACGACGCGGAGGGCACCATAGGACAGCACCAATAATAAAACATGCAACTGAAACCAATCATAGCAATTCATCAATCACTGATAGGACAACGAAAATCTACTCAGACATCATAGGATGGCAACACATCATTGGAAAATAATATGAAGCATAAAGCACCATGTTCAAGTAGAGGGTATAGGGGGTTGCGGGAGAGTGGACCGCTGAATATAGAAGGGGGAAGGTGATGGAGATGCTGGTGAAGATGACGGCGGTGTTGGTGAAGATCGCGGTGATGATGATGGCCCCCGGCAGCACTCCGACGCCACTGGAAGCAAGGGGGAGAGAGGCCCCCTTCTTCTTCTTCTTCCTTGACCTCCTCCTTAGATGGGAGAAGGGTTTCCCCTCTGTTCCTTGCCTCCCATGGCATGGGAGGGGCGAGAGCCCCTCCGAGATTGGACCTATCTCTCTGTTTCTACATTCTCTAATTTTGCCCCTTCACTGTTTCCTTTATATCTGGAGATCCGTAACTCCGATTGGGGTGAATCTTTCGCCCAGATTTTTCTCATAAAATTAGCTTTCTTGCGGCAAAAGAAGGGTATCAACCGCCTTACGGGTGGCCCATGATAGTGTCAGGCGCGCCCATGGGGGGTGGGCGCGCCCCCCTGTCTCGTGGCCATCTTGGACACTGTTTCGCGTTGATTCTTCCTCCGAAAAATCCCAAATATTCCAAAATAATTTTCCGTCTATTTTTATCCCGTTTGGATTCCGTTTGATATTGGTTTTCTGCGAAACGTAAAACATGCAACAAACAGGAACTGGCACTGGGCACTGGATCAATATGTTAGTCCCGAAAATAATATAAAAAGTTGCCAAAAGTAAATGAAAGTTGAAGTATATTGGCATGGAACAATCAAAAATTATAGATACGACGGAGACGTATCAACATCCCCAAGCTTAATTCCTGCTCGTCCTCGAGTAGGTAAATGATAAAAAATAATTTTTGATGTGGAATGCTACCTAGCATAATCTTGATCATATGTCTAATCATGGCATGTATATGAAGACATGAGTGATTCAAAGCAATAGTCTATCATTTGACATAAAAACAATAATACTTCAAGCGTACTAATAAAGCAATCATGTCTTTTCAAAACAACAAGGCCAAAGCAAGCTTATCCCTACAAAATCATATAGTTTGGCCATGCTTCATTTTCGTCACACAAAATGATTCCATCATGCACAACCCCGATGACAAGCCGAGCAATTGGTTCATACTTTTTAACGCGCTTCAGCTTTTTCAACCCTCACGCAATACATGAGCGCAAGCCATGGATATAGCACTATAGGTGGAATAGAATATAATGATGGAGGTTGTGTGGAGAAGACAAAAAGGGAGAAAGTCTCACATCAACGTGGGTAATCAACGTGCTTTGGAGATGCCCATCAATTGATGTCAATGTGAGGAGTAGGGATTTCCATGCAACGGATGCTCTAAGAGCTATAAATGTATGAAAGCTCAACAAAAGAAACTAAGTGGGTGTGCATCCAACTTGCTTGTTCATGAATACCTAGGGCATTTAAGGAAGCCCATCGTTGGAACATACAAGCCAAGTTCTATAATGAAAATTCCCACTAGTATATGAAAGTGACAACATAGGAGACAATCTATATGAAGAACATGGTGCTACTTTGAAGCACAAGTGTGGAAAAAGGATAGTAACATTGCCCCTTTTCTTTTCTTTTCTTTTTTCTTTTTCCTTTTTTTCCTTTTTTTCTTTTTTTCCGGTGGGCTTCTTTGGCCCCCTTTTTTATTTAGGCTTCTTTGGCCTTTCCTTTTTTTTCTTTTTTCATGGGGCAATGCTCTATAATGATGATCATCACACTTTTATTTATTTACAACTCAATATTACAACTTGATATCTAGAACAAAGATATGACCCTATATGAAGGCTTCCGGTGGTGTACCGGGATGTGCAACGATCTAGCATAGCAATGACATCAAAAAATGGACAAGCCATGAAAATATCATGCTAGCTATCTTAGGATCATGCAAAGCAATATGACAATGAATGCTCAAGTCATGTATATGATGATGATGGAAGTTGCATGGCAATATATCTCGGAATGGCTATGGAAATGCCATGATAGGTAGGTATGGTGGCTGTTTTGAGGAACATATAATGAGGCTTATGTGTGATAGAGCGTATCATATCACGGGGTTTGGATGCACCGACGAAGTTTGCACCAACTCTCGAGGTGAGAAAGGGCAATGCACGGTACCGAAGAGTCTAGCAATGATGGAAAGGTAAAAGTGCGTATAATCCATGGACTCACATTAGTCATAAAGAACTCATATACTTATTGCAAAAGTTTATTAGCCCTCGAAGCAAAGTACTACTACGCATGCCCCTAGGGGGATAGATTGGTAGGAAAAGACCATCGCTCGTCCCCGACCGCCACTCATAAGGAAGACAATCAAACAAACACACCATGCTTCAAATTTGTCACACAACGGTTACCATACGTGCATGCTACGGGACTTGCAAACCTCAACACAAGTGTCTCTACAACCCACAACCACCCAGTAGCATGACTCTAATATCACCATCTTTATATCGCAAAACTATTGCAAGGAATCAAACATATCATATTCAGCGATCTACAAGTTTATGTAGGATTTTATGACTAACCATGTGAATGACCAATTCCCGTCATCTCTCTAAATTGATATAAGTGAATCAAGAGAGTTTAATTCTTTCTACAAAATATATGCCCATGCTCTAACAAATATAAGTGAAGCAAAAGAGCATTCTACAAATGGCGGTTTTCTATGTGAAGAGAAACAGGCAATCCAAACTTCAAATGATATAAGCAAAGCACATGAAGCATTCTATGCCATACTCAAAAGATTTAAGTGAAGTGCAATGGGCATTCTATGAATCAACCAAGGACTATCTCATACCAGCATGTTGCATAAAAGAAAAATGAAAACTAAATGCAAAAGACGCTCCAAGACTTGCACATAATGCATGAACGAAACGAATACGAAAACATACCGGTACTTGTTGAAGAAAAGAGGGGATGCCTTCCGGGGCATCCCCAAGCTTAGACGCTTGAGTCTCCTTGAATATTTACTTGGGGTGCCTCAGGCATCCCCAAGCTTGAGCTCTTGCATCTCTTCCTTTTCCTCATATAGAGACCTCCTCGATTAGACACTTCATCCACACAAAACTTCAACAGAAAACTCGGTAAGATCCGTTAGTATAATAAAGCAAATCACCACTCTAAGTACTGTTGCAAACAAATTCATATTTTTTTTGCATTGTGTCTACTATAATATAGCTTTTCCATGGCTTAATCCACTGATATAAATTGATAGATTCATCAAAACAAGCAAACTATGCATAAAAAACAGAACAATATGTAGCAATCTGAACCTTCACCATACTTATGGTACCCCAAAACTTCTACCAAAATTAGGAAAAATAAACAAGTTGTATGGAAAGACATTTCAAAAAGAATCAGAACCAATTGACGTTCCAGTTAAAAATGTAAAATCGCGCACTACAGCCAAAGTTTCCTTCCTGCACCGTACAAACCAACAAGCATTGTAAACATCCTAAAGGCAAACCTTGACACATTATTTTTATAATAAAATGGAATTGTACAAAGGGATAATTATTTTTGATGAAAAGTTTCTGTAATCAAGATTCACAAAGTTTCGTTGAGCATGAACAAAGTTCAAGGAGCTCTCCCACTTCAACAATGCTTGTCTTTCTTACTTTCACTTTCCTTTTTGTAAAGTTTTTAGGTTCCTCTCTTTATTTTTTGTTTTTACACTATATAAAAGCACTCAACAGAAATATATGACTCTCTAAAGCTTCCGGGTTGTCTTCCTGACAGCACTTTCTTTAAAGCCATTAAGCTAGGCATATAGTGCTCAAGTAATGAATCCACCCGGATCCCAAGGTATATCAAAGCCAATTTTAATTAACAATGATTTGTAATTTAGTAGTGAGCACAAAGTAACATATATCATGCAACAACAAAGTCTAACTCTCTTCCTATGCATCGACATGTCATAAAAGAACAATTCATGCACACATAGTAAAGGCCAATGCATAGTATAAACAGTTTTTTGCAATTTT
The DNA here is from genome assembly GCF_002162155.2 of Triticum dicoccoides. Classification (NCBI taxonomy): domain Eukaryota; kingdom Viridiplantae; phylum Streptophyta; class Magnoliopsida; order Poales; family Poaceae; genus Triticum; species Triticum dicoccoides. Next base: position 588,320,492 of record NC_041383.1, on the reverse strand, counting down.
ATCATATTGGAAACATAGAGAGGTGGAGATATAGTTCCTCTCTCATAATAATTGCAAGTAGGAGCAGAAAGCACATGCATATTACATTCATCAAAATCATCATGTGCAATGGTAAAAGGCAACCCATCAATATAATCCTTAATAAGCACAAACTTCTCCGATATAGTGTAGTTTGGAGAATTCAAAAAGATAATAGGACTATCATGTGTGGGTGCAATAGCAACAATTTCATGTTTAACATAAGGAACTATAGCAAGTTCATCTCCATAAGCATAATTCATATTGGCATCTTGGCCACAAGCATAGCAAGCATCATCAAAAAGGGATATTTCAAACAAATTCAAGGGATCATAGCAATCATCATAGCAATCATCCTTCGGTAAGCACGAAGGGGAATTAAACAATGTATGAGTTAAAGAGTTACTCTCATTAGAAGGTGGGAACGGGTGATCAATCCGCTCTTCCTCCTTTTGTTCTTCTCTCTCCTCATCATCTTTTTCATCCAATGACCTCACAGTTTCATCAATTTCTTCTTCCATAGCTTCTTGCAAAATATTAGTCTCTTCTTGGACAGCGGAGACTTCATCCATAAAAGCATTAATATAGTAATTGTATTCATAATTTTCATAGCAATATCTAAGTATAGCAAGATTTTCCGGTCTATAAACTGAATCATCAAAATAATCAAACGCTTTAAACATAGATTCAACCTCATAAGCACCCATAAAAGCAACAAATTCTTCTATTTGTTCCACATCATAGTAATCAAAGATACCATTAGCATAAGAAGCTAAGGTTTCATTATCATTGAATTTGCATGCAAAGGGAAGGTGTGGAGCCTTCATCCTAGAGCAACAACTATAATCATGCATCACGCATAGTTGACGAGCATACCAACGCAACATAGAAATTTGATCCCATAATAGTTTCCCTTTTTGTGTCAAGCGATAATCCCTAAAGTATTCACGTTGATCCAACGTGTCTCCCATAACATAACGGAATGGGGTTTTCTCAGGATTACTAAAGTAGTACATAATTTCTTTCACATAACGAGCATCGAGGGTTTTAGGAGGTACCTCATCTCCATGAGTAGAAAGTACACCTATTTTTTTGGTATTTCGTGTTCCATATCCATAACTAAAGATAGAAAACAACTAAGAACAGCAAATAAAAATTACTTAGTTATAAAGCAAACAAGCACACACGAGAATATTCACCCCATGCTATTGCTCCCCGGCAACGGCGCCAGAAAAAGGTCTTGATAACCCGCAAGTATACAGAATAATTGTAGCCTCTTTCGATAAGTAAGAGTGGCGAACCCAACGAGGAGCTAAAGGTAGAACAAATATTCTCTCAAGTCCTATCTGCCACTGATATGACTCTACGCATGCTTAGTGTTCGCTTTACCTAGAACAAGTATGAAGCTAGAAGGACTTTGCAAGTGTTGTTGGATAGGTTTGCAAGATAATAAAGAGCACGTAAATATAAACTAGGGGATGTTTAGATAGAGATGCAATAAAGTAAATATAGCGAGTGTGGAAAAGTGGTGGTAGGAGTTGTGAAATTGTCCCTAGGCAATTGACTATGTTACTAGACCGGTAATCACTATTGCAATTCTATTTGAGAGAGAGAGGCATAAGCTAACATACTTTCTCTACTTGGATCATATGCACTTATGATTGGAACTCTAGCAAGCATCCGCAACTCATAAAGATCATTAAGGTAAAATCCAACCATAGCATTAAAGCATCAAGTCCTCTTTATCCCATACGCAACAATCCCCTTACTCGGGTTTGTGTTTCATTCACTCACGCAACCCACTATAAGCGAATCATGAACACATTGCAACACCCTACGGCGGGAATCCCTCACGCTTGCGCGACACGGAGGGCACCATAGGACAGAACCAATAATAAAACATGCAACTCAAACCAATCATAGCAATTCATCAATCACCGATAGGACAACGAACATCTACTTAGACATCATAGGATGGCAACACATCATTGGAAAATAATATGAAGCATAAAGCACCATGTTCAAGTAGAGGGTACAGCGGGTTGCGGGAGAGTGGACCGCTGAATATAGAAGGGGGAAGGTGATGGAGATGTTGGTGAAGATGACGGCAGTGTTGGTGAAGATCACGGTGATGATGATGGCCCCCGGCAGCGCTCCGGCGCCACCGTAAGCAAGGGGGAGAGAGGGCCCATTCTTCTTCTTCTTCCTTGACCTCCTCCCTATATGGGAGAAGGGTTTCCCCTCTGGTCCTTGTCTCCCATGGCTTGGGAGGGGCGAGAGCCCCTCCGAGATTGGATCTATCTCTTTGTTTCTGCGTTCTCTAATTCTGCCCCTTCATCGTTTCCTTTATATTTAGAGATCCGTAACTCCGATTGGGGTGAATCTTTCGCCCAGATTTTCCTCGTCAAATTAGCTTTCCTGCGGCAAAAGAAGGACATCAGACGCCTTACGGGTGGCCGACGAGAGTGCCAGGCGCGCCCAGGGGGTGGGCGCGCCCCCCTGTCTCGTGCCACCTCGGACACTGTCTCACGTTGATTCTTCCTCTGGAAAATCCCAAATATTCCAAAATAATTTTCCGTCCATTTTTATCCCATTTGGATTCCGTTTGATATCGATTTTCTGTGAAATATAATACATGCAACAAACAAGAACTGGCACTGGGCACTGGATCAATATGTTAGTCCCCAAAATAATAAAAAAAGTTGCCAAAAGTATATGAAAATTGAAGAATATTGGCATGGAACAATCAAAAATTATAGATACGACGGAGACGTATCAGTATATTTTTGCAAAATTGCCATAGTTTCTTTCCTATCCATTAGATATAAATCTGACGGCCTATATTGCAGGATGGTAGGCACACCATCATCACTAACTCTGTTTTCTAGTCCCTCCGTTCCTAAATACTCCCTCCGTCCGAAAATACTTGTCATCAAAATGGATAAAAAGAGATGTATCTAAAACTAAAATACGTCTAGATACATTTCCTTTTATCCATTTTGATGACAAGTATTTCCGGACGGAGGGAGTATTTGTCTTTTTAGAGATTTCAACAAGTGACTATGACCGGACCTTACCAACATACTCAAAAACGTAGTCCATAATTTTGATGTTACCCTCTTTTCTTGGCGGTGCAGATCCATCTGGATACCTCATAAAATAAATCAAGGAGAAATCTGACCCCATCTTAAAAAGACATACGGAGCAAAATGAGTGAAACACTCTAAAATATGTCTACATACACATCCGTATGTGGTAGTCCATTTGAAATCTTAAAAAGACAAATATTTAGGAACGAATGGAAGAGTAGACATGGAGATATATCTCCAGCATGGTCTACTACAAAAATGTGCTAGACTGGTTAGCGCCGGATGCTCGCAATGCGATGACATGAGTTCGAATTCTGTCTTTTAACTTTAGATTTGAGTACTTAGAATACAAGATTAAGGATGGACTTGTTTCTTTTTAACTTTCTATACGAAGCTGTAGCCACCCTGCAAGTCACGGGTACACTATACATGCAATTAACTTTTTATAGAGGGACAATCATACATGCAACTAACTCAAATGGATTGGATGTCACTCTATTATTTCCAGCATAAGAGCATCTCCCACGGCAGCCGGCAAATTTCCTCCCTCTTCCTTTGGCGGAGGACGACATCAAACGCCAGCGGCATACATTTTCACAACTCTAACCAACCAGATGAAATTCGTGCAAACACGGACTGATTTCATATAAGCATGAAGGATTTCATATAAAAAAGCTAGATCTTCATATAAACATGATGGATTTCATTACATTTACATGAACTAAGCGGTGCCAATTCGGCTCTCTTGGTATAATTAATACTCCCTACATCCGGAAATACTTGTCCTAGAAATGGATGTATCTAGACTTATTTTAGTTATAGATACATACAATTTATCCGTTCTTAGAACAAATATTTCCCGCCAGCTGGAGAGGAGTACATAATCTAAATGGCCGCCTGTGGATCCCTTTGTCTTCCTCATTTCCGTCAGACACTTGCGGGGTCGACGAAGGTCCTCGGAAGAGACGGAGCAGCAAAGAAACCACTTGAATGCGTAGTGTCGCCTCGGCGGTGGCATTCATGCGTCCCAAGTGGCGGCGGACTCCCGTGTTCTACTTCTCCTCGATGATGGCGGAGGACACGGAGAAGCTGGCCACCGACTCGTCGCTCTCCATGCACCCGACTTTTGTCTCTGCCTTCATGGTGCTGCCGTAGGCACGGGAGGCACGCCCACAGACACGGGAGGACACTAGTGGCACGGTACGACGTGGTAGTGACGACACCCATACTGGCGTGCTCGCCGCCATGCCGGCATGGAGCAACTCGCCACTCCTCATCGAGCTGAACTGGAGCGGCGAGTTGCTGAACCACGCGCCTGCTTGGCGGAAACTGGCTTCGTCGGTCCAAGCAAGGTTCATGAAGCACCGAGCGGCCTCGCCCGTATCCGGAGGGCTCGGTGGGCCACCCAGCCGGGTGATATGCCGGAGAACGGCTCCTCAGAAGCCATTGGAAGAGTGGATAAAATGGTGAAAGAGGAGATGGGGAGCGGCGGAGGGGTGCGATTCTTGCCTGCTGTCTGCCTGGCCTCGTGTAAATAGAGGGCGGATGGTAGGAGCTTGGCTGGTGTCTGGCCTCGTTTAAACTGAGGGCGGACGGGAGGAGCTCGGCCGGTGTTGCATTTAATTCCGGCCCGCTCATGAATGGACGTGTGGCCGGAGTAGGATTCTCGGTTTGCATGCTGGTTTAACGGAGGGGTTTGATGGAGGTGAGGAGGCATGTTCAGCCGGGTGTGCAGCGGGCGGCGCAGTACTTTTCGATTTGACAGCAGTAATGAGCCATCAAATCACAAATTCCCTCGCCTCTCGTGAAACCGACCAAGCTAGACTGCCCCACCCTCTAGTCTTTTAAAAAATGTATATACTCCACTTTTGTACATTAATAGTTTCGATGGATTGCGCCATGGAGCAAAACTTGAAATTTTAAAAAAGGTGGTACATATAGAGAGCATTCATCGCCAAATTATGCATATAGTACTATTAAAAAATCTAGTACGTGCTTAAATGGGGTGCTAAATTCTACTCCCTCCATTCCTAAATATTTGTCTTTCTAGAGATTTCAACAAGTGACTACATACGAAGCAAAATGAGTGAATCTACATTCTAAAATATGTCTATATACATCCGTATGTAGTAGTCCATTTGAATCTCTAAAAAGACAAATATTTAGGAACGGAGGGAGTATTAAAGAAATACTAGTAGTATGTACATACTGAGGAGTTAAAGTAACAAGAAGAAACATAACATAGTTCTGCTGGGGGCTCAGCATAACACACCCCTCAAATTAAACTAAGCACACATGAAATTAAACTATGCAACTAATCTGGTAGACACTGCATTAGAACCACCATGAGCAACGACACTGACACCTTACTCACTTGGAGTCCTCGTCCACGTCCTCGACTTCGTCATTGTCCATCTTCCTCTTGGCTGATACTTCTTTGCTTGAACCGCACACTTGGCTCTTTCTCTTCATCCAACCCTTGTAGATATTGAAACAAAGGTAGGCATCCATCGCAGCATAGTGGATGTGGTCTATATCTAGTACATTCCACTGCCATGCATGATGATGAAGCGTGTGATGAGGTTTCTCCAGTTTATCGTACGAAGGATGAACCATGGCTCCTGCCAGGGTCGACATTGAAGGCTGGACACTGGAGGGTAGCAGCCGATTCTTCTGGAGATCGAAGGGGTTGCCTACAACGAGGCCTATCTGACCCAGGACTCTTTTGTCGTTCATAAAGTCTACAGTAACGAATTTGACTAGGTTGCTCTCGAGGAAGTTCTTAAAATCCAGGCATTCAACTTCGGCATGGCATATGTGGTAGACCAAGCATAAGTCATGCACGCAAACCTGGATCACGGCAGGGTTCTTCCTCTCTTCCTCCTTTAGATCCTACTCTCGTCCCAGGACTGTGGTGTACTCAACATCTAGCCCAGTGACCCACTCATCATCTGAGTTTTTGAAAATGCGTCTGAAGCGAGAAAGGCATCCTTTCACCATCGCGGAAGAACGGGTGTAGATGACATCGAACTCATCACCGGTGATGGTTCTAACCTTGTACTCACCGCCGATCATGGAGATTTGGGAAGCCATGGATTTTGGAGGAGGGTTAGGATTAGTGGAACTGTCGTAATGTGAAAGGACGGGATGACTAGGAGCAAACCATCGTAATATTAAAGGACGTGCGGGGACGAGTAGGAGCGAACTGCCAGCGTGCGAACGGCAGGGTAGTGGCTTTCTATTCTCCCATGATACGGGCTTCCGTGAGCCCTTGGATCTAAGATCAAATGGTTGCATGGCGTGATTCTAGACCTATGGGTGAATATCCTATCCTGGAAGGTTATTCTGCAAATTTTCAGCAACTTAGCATGCGACCGTTCCACCTCAGATCCAAGGGCTGCCAGCAGCCCGTATCATGGTCGCGCCTACCATGACCATCGTGTCGCTCGCCCGGTCGCGCCCTTGGAGATTTAACACGGTGCGTTAGGCTATCTGATGTTGGCATGTCATACATAGTCATCACTTAGTCACTCATACTACAACAAGGTTAGCTATAAGGTTGGCTATAAGTGTATTTATTTATTTTACTTCTCTCTATCTCTTTCTTCGTACTCCCTCCGTCCCATAATATAAGAACGTTTTGACACTAGTGTAGTGCCAAAAATGTTCTTATATTATGGGACAGAGGGAGTAGTATTTATTGCATTTGCGAAGGAGTGACCTCTTCCAATGAAATGGTGCTTAGATGAGGTGCTAAGGGCATTAAATGGCTTAGCAATCAAGTCCCCAATGCATAGGTTCTTATTAGTTTTTTGTTGCTAAGTTTGCTTCATTTAATTAGCTATAGACTCAAAATTGTCTTTTCACCTAGGTACACGCGCTTAGCACCGTTTCTTCCTTGGGTCACCAAACTTGCCACATTAGACTTTATGCCTATGTGGCAAGCTTAGCACCTGTAGGAGCAAGTAAGTACTACAATAGTAGGCTATAAGCCCGCTTTACATGTCATTTTTGCATATGTGGAGGAAAGAGGCAAGGAAAAAGTGGAGAAGTGGGCTCTCATGCAAGAGCCAGCCTCAACTACATGGTGGAGCATTGGGAGAGGCACTTGTATGGAGGTGGTCAGGAATCAGGAGACTCACGCCGGTCGTAGTGCCATACTTAAAATGATAATGGCAAGTCAAATCACGGGGCCCCACCTATCCAGTAGTAACTCGTTGTCAAATCACACATCCCTACGTTTGCTGCAGCCTACTCCCTCATCTTCTCGCGTCTCTGTCGAACTGACTAGGCAGAACTGCCCCGCCTACCACGCAGGAAAAGCCCCGCCCTCGACTTTTAAATAGTACTCCCTCCATTCCCTTATACAAGGCCACAAACTCAAATTACAGGTACCAAGGTAAAATTTAATGGCTGCTTTGCAAACCAACTTTTCTTCTTGTTAACCGGGATTATTAATATGCATGCATGCATGCAAGGAAGAAATGAGAAGGAAATAGCACAATGTCATTATGACTACATGCATGCAAGTATTAAATAAGTTGGTAGTACGAGAAAACATCATTATATTTTGCCTTGATTACTGTTAGAGGCCTTCTATAGATGCAAAATGTATTTTTCGTAGTGGCCTTGTGTAAGGGAATGGAGGGAGTACTACAGTATAATCCCTCCGTCTAGGTGACCAAGGTGGAGAGGAAAATGAGAGAACTTAATGTTTATCTGCTAAGGCTGGTTGTAATGGTAGTATCATAGCTGGTATCATGCATGCCAACTAGGCAATTTTGATGACGTGTCGTAGAATTAAATGAAGAAAGTGAGAGTTGAGTATCATATCATGATACCGTATCATAATAAATGCTATGCTACTATGTGTCATACATGGAAATAAATAAAGTACCACTCCCTCCATTCCTAAATATTTGTCTTTCTAGAGATTTCAACAAGTGACTACGTACGGAGCAAAAAGAGTGAATCTACACTCTAAAATATGTCTATATACATCCGTATGTAGTAGTTCATTTGATATCACTAAAAAGACAATTATTTAGGAACAGAGGGAGTACATGATACTAATATATGATACTAAGCATTATTAATATCATTGCATACAACGAACTGACCACTGCATGTCATGTTTGATAGTCTCAAGTCATTAAAAGCATACACGCCCCACATCTATTATTGGTTGATTCCTCTATCTATGTCAAAAAATAAGAAACAACGTGAGATTTAATGCACCACGCTTATGTGTTTACTATTTGGTTTTCGTAAGATGACTTACTCACCTAGACGGAGGGAGTATTCGATTTGACAGCGGGCGACACAGTTCTCGATATGGCTTTAATGCAGACGAGGGAGGGAGTGGCGGTTCCCGAAATGTTGAACAGCCAATGCATCCTCCTTCAATTAATGCATGAGGGAAGTAATGGGAGGAGGTCCGGGAAAAGAGGCTGCACGATGTGAATGCAACGTAGTTTGCCCTCATATAAAGGCGCCCCTCCATTCCAATGCATCTACCACATCATATGCACCTAACCATTTGCCTAAGCACCTACACTAAGCGCAAAAGAGCTCACTCTAGACCCATGGCGGTGATGCGCGTGAGGGGCCAGTGGCTATGCCAGATGGTCCATGACGCCGGCCTACGGCATGGCGCCGAGGATCATCTCCAGACGGTGTTTGTCGATGCCAACTACGACTCTCAGTTGGACCACATGATCGTTGCCACTAGCAACAAGTTCACCATCCTCAAGAAGCTTGCGGATGACATCGCCGTACTCCTTTAGCCCCCACGCCCGGGCTCCTCATTGCCTGCCACCCTAATCGGCCTCCATGGCCGGAACCTCTTTCAAGCACTGGTGGCCCTACGACTGCCCGCCGACGCCATGAAGAATGTCCACCTGGAGGTCACGCTCGCCGCGAGGCGCCTCGCCCTGCAAGAATTTATCGACCTACACATCCACGTGTATGAGCAAATCGTGTACATAGGCATCTACAAGGCCAGTGAGGATGCTACGACATTGGCCTTCCTCAACTGGCTGGAAGCCTAGGATGCCTTTGCTGAGAAGCACCTCGACCTCGCCACAAAAGCCGCTGCTCCTTAGCCGCCGGTCGGTGGCCCGGCGCACTAAGTTGAGGAGGAGGAGGTCGTAGCCGTACGTTGATTGATCCATCTTTCTTCTTGCCTTCTGTAACCACCACTGCGATCGCATCACCGTGGCCTTAATTCTTATTGTGTTGTTGCATTCTCATTCCAGTCAATACCGACATGTGCGATCCCTTTGCTTAATTATATGCATGACTGTAACTAGTACTCCATCCGTCAATTTATAAGTTGTGCTTACCTTTTCCATCAACTCCGTGCAACGCGCGGGCATCTTGCTAGAAACACTAGAACATGTCGGACCGCGTGTGACCAAACCGACGATGCGCCAACCTAGTACTACGTACCCTGCTTATCTGGTGGAAATAACCCCTCCCTAGCGTTTCCAATCGTTATTTCTATCTATCATCGTGCCAAGGAGCGGAACCAAATGTTACTCACTCTATTTTTATTTACTCTACATATTAGGTTTGACTGAAGTCAAACTTCATAAAGTTTGACCAAGTTTATAGAAAAAATATAAACATTTACCATAACAAATCTACATGACATGAAATTACATCCAACAATGAATCTAATGAAATCGATTTCTAATTGTATATGTTAATATTTTTGTTTATAAACTTTGTTAAGGTTTACAAAGCTTGACTTTGACCAAAGCTAATACGCGGACTAAATAAAAACGGAGGGAGTACAATTTATCCATGTTTCTCTACTCCTACTCCTATAGAAGACTCAGTTGGTGATGGTGGTGTGTCTGTCATCCGTCATTTCTGACCATTAGATCTGCATCTAATGGCTATGAGGTAAGTTGTGGCATTTTTGCAACAATAGCCCACTTCTCTGCTCCAATTTGCAAAAAAACCTTATTATCTTGAAAGCAACCACATCCCTCCCTCACCTCATCAAAATAGCCTAAGAAATATATTTTGAGTGAAAAGTACTCCTTCCGATCCAAAATATTTGTCTTTCTAGAGATTTCAATAAGTGACTACATACGGAGCAAAATGAGTGAATCTACACTTCAAAATATGTCTATATAATCCGTATGTGATAGTCCTTTTGAAATCTCTAAAAAGACAAATATCTAGGAACTGAGGGAGTAATATATTAGGATATATCAAAACAAGAGTGATTTCTTTCAAGTTTGTGAACAAGTACTACTGTTCTACTACTTTGGATCCGTCGCGACGCATGGGCACATTGCTAGTAAAAGGAAAAGGCCTGCCGTGTTCGCGTCGCACCCCCACACGCCCGGGAATCGGGAGTACTCCACGACCTGTCCGGCCTAACACATGGCTTAGGGAAGGCGTGTTGCCCAGCATTTTCACTTTCATGTGGGACCGCCGTTGAGCAAACCGACTATTGGCAAACCGCACCCCGCCCGCCGCCGGGTTGTAAAACAGAAACGAGGCGAAGATCTAGCTGTAGCACGGAAGCCAAGAAATTTGGTGTCAGATGGGGCTCGTTGATAGAGTAGGTGCATTCCGTACTAGTACTGCTCCTACTAGTACCAACTTTGTACTCCTAATATGTTACTAGTACTACCACTATACAACTAGTAGGTACGTGCATGGCAAAACATCGTAGGAACAAAATACGGGAAGATCTTGTTTTGGGTGATTTATCTTTTTTCAGTCAACATAGTATGAATAATATGATGTGGGGGGCACCCATGAAGCTTATGTGGCTTGGTTGCATGGCTACGAAAGGTTAGAGAAAAATAAATAGATAATGTGTTTAGAGTGCACTCCACTAAATAGATATACATTGGATCCATTGCAACGGACCGGCACATCTATATCTATACCCCCTATATAGTGTGTGAAAAAGTTTGAAAGTTGGTCGTTGGATGAAGCCAATCTGACGGTACAAAGATGGCAAATCCGAGCACTACTGGCCGTTGGATATCATTGCTACGTCTTGAGCTTGCGTTGGTTTTCCTTGAAGAGGAAACGGTGATGTAGCAATAGTAGTGTAAGTATTTCCCTCAGTTTTTGAGAACCAAGGTATCAATCCAGTAGGAGGCTCCTCAAAAGTCCCACGCACCTACACAAACAAACAAAGAACTCGCAACCAACGCAATAAAGGGGTTGCCAATCCCTTCACGGCCACTTGCGAAAGTGAGATCTGATAGAGATAGTATGATAAGATAAATATATTTTTGGTATTTTATAATATAGATGCAAAAAGTAAAGATGCAAATAAAAGTAGATTGGAAGCAAATATGATAAGAGATAGACCCGGGGGCCATAGGTTTCACTAGAGGCTTCTCTCAAGATAGCATAAGTATTACGGTGGGTGAACAAATTACTGTCGAGCAATTGATAGAAAAGCGAATAGTTATGAGATTATCTAGGCATGATCATGTATATAGGCATCACGTCCGCAACAAGTAGATCGACTCCTGCCTGCATCTACTACTATTACTCCACACATCGACCGACTCCTGCCTGCATCTAGAGTATTATGTTCACAAAGAACAGAGTAACACATTAAGCAAGATGACATGATGTAGAGGGATAAACTCATGCAATATGATATAAACCCCATCTTTTAATCCTTGATGGCAACAATACAATACATGCCTTGCCACCCTTTCTGTCACTGGGTAAGGACACCGCAAAATTGAACCCAAAGCTAAGCACTTCTCACATGGCAAGAAAGATCAATCTAGTAGGCCAAACCAAACCGATAATTCGAAGACTTGAAAAGATAACTCAATCATACATAAAAGAATTCAGAAGAGATTCAAATATTTCTCATAGATAAACTTGATCATAAACCCAAAATTCATCGAATCTCGACAAACACACCGCAAAAAGAGTTTACATCGAATAGATCTCCACAAGAGAGGGGGAGAACATTGTATTGAGATCCAAAAAGAGAGAAGAAGCCACCTAGAAAATAACTATGGACCCGAAGGTCTGTGGTAAACTACTCACAACTCATCGGAAGGGCTATGCTGTTGATGTAGAAGCCCTCCATGGTCGATTCCCCCTCCGGCAGAGCGTCGGTGAAGGCTCCAAGATGAGATCTCGCGGATACAGAAGGTTATGGTGGTGGAAATTGTGTTTCGGGTGCTCCCTGGATGTTTTGGGGGTACGTAGGATTATATAGGAGGAAGAAGTACGTTGGTAGCCGCCCGTGGGGCCCACGAGACAAGGGGGCGCCCTATGGGGGGGGCGTGCCCTACCCTCTCATGGTCGCCTTGGCTGCTTCTTGACTTGGACTCCAAGTCCCGTCGATCACGTTTGGTTCCAAAAATCACGCTTCCGAAGGTTTCATTCCGTTTGGAGTCTGTTTGATATTCCTTTTCTTCGAAATACTAAAATAGGCAAAAAGACAGCAATACGGGTTGGGCCTCCAGTTAGTAGGTTAGTCCCAAAAATGATAATAATGTGTAAAAAAAGCCCATAAACATCCAAGAGGGGTAATATAATAGCATGGAACAATAAAAAATTATAGATACGTTGGAGACGTATCAAGCATCCCCAAGCTTAATTGCTGCTTGTCCTTGAGTAGGTAAATGATAAAAATAGAATTTTTGATGTGGAATGCTACCTACCATAATTCTCAATGTAATTTTCTTTATTGTGGCATGAATGTTCAGATCCAAATGATTCAAAATAAAAGTTCATATTGATAAAAGAAATAGTAATACTTCAAGCATACTAATCAAAGTAATCATGTCTTCTCAAAATAACATGGCAAAAGAAAGTTCATCTTGTTGGAAATATGACCTAGACGCAATAATAAAATGATTATTATTATATATCCTTGTTCATGATAATTGTCTATTATTCATGCTATAATTGTGTTATCCAGAAATCGTAATACATGTGTGAATACATAGACCACAACATGTCCCTAGTGAGCCTCTAGTTGACTAGCTCGTTGATCAACAGATAGTCATGGTTTCCTGACTATGGACATTGGATGTCATTGATAACGAGATCACATCATTAGGAGAATGATGTGATGGACAAGACCCAATCCTAAGCATAGCACAAGATCGTGTAGTTCGTTTGCTAGAGCTTTTCCAATGTCAAGTATCATTTCCTTAGACCATGAGATCGTGTAACTCCCGGATACCATAGGAATGCTTTGGGTGTACCAAACGTCACAACGTAACTGAGTGACTATAAAGGTATACTACAGGTATCCCCGAAAGTGTTTGTTGGGTTGACACGGATCGAGACTGGGATTTGTCACTCCGTATGACAGAGAGGTATCTCTGGGACCACTCGGTAATGCATCATCATAATGAGCTCAATGTGACCAAGTGGTTGGTCACGGGATCATGCATTACGGTACGAGTAAAGTGACTTGCCGGTAATGAGATTGAACGAGGTATTGGGATACCGACGATCGAATGTCGGGCAAGTAACGTACCGATTGACAAAGGGAATTGTATACGGGATTACCTGAATCCTCGACATCGTGGTTCATTCGATGAGATCATCGTGGAACAGGTGGGAGCCAACATGGGTATCCAGATCCCGCTATTGGTTATTGGACGGAGAGCTTTCTTGGTCATGTCTGCATGATTCCTGAACCCGTAGGGTCTACACACTTAAGGTTCGGTGACGCTAGGGTTGTAGAGATATTAGTATGCGGTAACCCGAAAGTTGTTCGGAGTCCTGGATGAGATCCCAGACGTCACGAGGAGTTCCGAAATGGTACGGAGGTGAAGAATTGTATATAGGAAGCACAGTTTCGGCCACCGGGAAAGTTTCGGGGGTCACCGGTATTGTATCGGGACCATAGAAGGGTCCCGGGGGTCCACCGGGTGGGGCCACCTATCCCGGAGGGGCCCGTGGGCTGAAGAGGGAAGGGAACCAGCCCCTGGTGGGCTGGTGCGCCCCCCTTGGGCCTCCCCTGCGCCTAGGGTTGGAAACCCTAGGGGTGGGGGGGGCGCCCCACTTGACTTGGGGGGCAAGTCCCCCCCCCCTTGGCCGCCGCCCCCCTTGAGATGGGATCTCTAGGGGCCGGCGCACCCCCTAGGGCCCCTATATAAAGAGGGGGGGAGGGAGGGCAGCCGCACCCTAGTTCCTGGCACCTCCCTCTCCCCCCATACCACCTCTCCCTCTCGCTGAGCTTGGCGAAGCCCTGCCGAGATCGCCACTACTTCCACCACTATATGACTCCATAGATTGATTTTGGTGAAGCGTAGAAATTTTTTATTTTCTTTAACGTTCTCCAACAGTGGTATCAGAGCTAGATCTATGCGTAGCTTCTATGCACGAGTAGAACACAATCTTGTTGTAGGCGTAGATGTTGTTAATTTTCTTGCCACTACTAGTCTTATCTTGTTTCGGCGGCATCATGGGATGAAGCGGCCTGTACCGACCTTACACGTACGCTTACGTGAGACAAGTTCCACCGACTGACATTCACTAGTTGCATAAGGTGGCTAGTGGGTGTCTGTCTCTCCCACTTTAGTCGGATCGGATTCGATGAAAAGGGTCCTTATGAAGGGTAAATAGAAATTGGCATATCATGTTGTGGTTTTACATAGGTAAGAAACGTTCTTGCTAGAACCCTATTGCAGCCACGTAAAAACATGCAACAACAATTAGAGGACGTCTAACTTGTTTTTGCAGCATATGCCTTATGATGTGATATGGCCAAAAAGGTTGTAATGAATGATATATATGTGATGTATGAGATTGATCATGTTCTTGTAAAAGGAATCACAACTTGCATGTCGATGAGTATGACAACTGGTAGGAGCCATAAGAGTTGTCTTAATTATTGTATGACCTGCGTGTCAATGAATAAACACCATGTAATTACTTTACTTTATTGCTAAACTGTTAGCCATAGTAGTAGAAGTAACAGTTGGCGAACAACTTCATGGAGACATGATGATGGAGATCATGGTGTCATGCCGGTGACGAAGATGACCATGGCGCCCCGAAGATGGAGATCAAAGGAGCAATATGCTATTGGCCATATCATGTCACTATTTGATTGCATGTGATGTTTATCATGTTTTTGCATCTTATTTGCTTAGAATGACGGTAGTAAATAAGATGATCCCTCATAATATTTTCAAGAAAGTGTTCCCCCTAACTGTGTGCCGTTGCGAAAGTTCATTGTTTCGAAGAACCACGTGATGATCGGGTGTGATAGATTCCAACGTCCACATACAATGGGTGTAAGATAGATTTACACATGCAAAACACTTAGGTTGACTTGACAAGCCTAGCATGTACAGACATGGCCTCGGAACACAAGAGACCAAAAGGTCGAACATGAGTCCTATGGAAGATACGATCAACATGGAGATGTTCACCGATGATGACTAGTCCTTCTCACGTGATGATCGGACACGGTCTAGTTGAGTCGGATCATGTATCACTTAGATGACTAGAGGGATGTCTAATCTGAGTGGGAGTTCATTAAATAATTTGATTAGATGAACTTAATTATCATGAACTTAGTCTAAAAAAAACTTTGCAAAATGTCTTGTAGATTAAATGGCCCACACTCATGCCAACCTCAACTTCAACGCGTTCCTAGAGAAAACCAAGCTGAAAGATGATGGCAGCAACTATACGGACTGGGTCCGGAACCTGAGGATCATCCTCATAGCTGCCAAGAAAGCATATGTCCTAGAAGCACCGCTAGGTGAAGCACCCATCCCAGAGAACCAAGACGTTATGAACGCTTGGCAGTCGCGTGCTGATGATTACTCCCTCGTTCAGTGCGGCATGCTTTATAGCTTAGAACCGGGGCTCCAAAAGCGTTTTGAGCAACACGGAGCATATGAGATGTTCGAAGAGCTGAAAATGGTTTTCCAAGCTCATGCCCGGGTCGAGAGATATGAAGTCTCCGACAAGTTCTACAGTTGTAAGATGGAGGAAAATTGTTCTGTCAATGAGCACATACTCAAAATGTCTGGGTTGCACAACCGCTTGTCCCAGCTGTACATTGACCTCCCGGACGAGGCGACATTGACAGAATCCTTCAGTCACTCCCACCTAGCTACAAGAGCTTTGGGATGAACTACAATATGCAGGGGATGGTGAAAACTATTCCTGAAGTATTTTCAATGCTGAAATCAGCGGAGGTGGAAATCAAAAAAGGAACATCAAGTGTTGATGGTCAATAAAACCACTAGTTTCAAGAAAGGCAAGGGTAAAAAGAACTTCAAGGAGGACGGCAAGGGAGTTGCTGCGCCCGGTAAGCCAGTTGCCGGGAAGAAGCCAAAGAATGGACCCAAGCCTGACACTGAGTGCTTTTATTGCAAAGGGAAGGGTCACTGGAAGCGGAAATGCCCCAAGTACTTAGCGGACAAGAAGGCCGGCAACACCAAAGGTATATGTGATATACATGTAATTGATGTGTACTGTACCAGTACTCGTAGTAGCTCCTGGGTATTTGATACCGGTGCGGTTGCTCATATTTGTAACTCAAAACAGGAGCCGTGAAATAAACCGAGACTGGCGAAGGACGAGGTGACGATGCGCGTCGGGAATGGTTCCAAGGTCGATGTGATCGCCGTCGGCACGCTACCTCTACATTTACCTACGGGGTTAGTTTTAAACCTCAATAATTGTTATTTAGTGCCAGCTTTGAGCATGAACATTGTATCTGGATCTTGTTTAATACGATATGCCTACTCATTTAAATCCGAGAATGATGGTTGTTCTATTTATATGAGAGATATGTTTTATGGTCATGCCCCGCTGGTCAATGGTTTATTCTTAATGAATCACGAACGTGATGTTACACATATTCATAGTGTGAATACCAAAAGATGTAAGATTTATAATGATAGTCCCACATATCTGTGGCACTGCCGCCTTGGTCACATTGGTGTCAAACGCCTGAAGAAGCTCCATACAGATGGACTTTTGGAGTCTCTTGATTTCGAATCATTTGACACGTGCGAACCATGCCTCATGAGCAAAATGACCAAGACTCCGTTCTCCGGAACAATGGAGCGAGCAACCAACTTATTGGAAATTATACATACTGATGTGTGCGGTCCAATGAGCATTGAGGCTCGCGGTGGCTATCGTTATGTTCTCACTCTCACTGATGACTTAAGTAGATATGGGTATGTCTACTTGATGAAACACAAGTTTGAGACCTTTGAAAAGTTCAAGGAATTTCAGAATGAGGTAGAGAATCAACGTGACCGAAGAATAAAGTTCTTACGATCAGATCGTGGAGGAGAATATTTAAGTCACGAATTTGGTACGCACTTAAGGAAATGTGGAATCGTTTCACAACTCACGCCGCCTGGAACACCTCGGCGTAACAGTTTGTCCGAACATCGTAATCACACTCTATTGGATATGGTGCGATCTATGATGTCACTCACCGATTTACCGCTATCATTTTGGGGATACGCTCTAGAGACAACTACATTCACTTTAAATAGGGCACCGTCTAAATCCGTTGAGACGACACTGTATGAATTATGGTTTGGGAAGAAACCTAAGATGTCATTTCTAAAAGTTTGGGGATGCAATGCTTATGTCAAGAAACTTCAACGTGAAAAGCTCGAACCCAAGTCGGAAAAATGCGTCTTCATAGGATACCCTAAGGAAACCATTAGGTATACCTTCTACCTCAGATCCGAAGGCAAGATCTTTGTTGCCAAGAATGGGTCCTTTCTGGAGAAAGAGTTTCTCTCGAAAGAGGTAAGTGGGAGGAAAGTGGAACTTGATGAAGTACTACCTCTTGAACCGGTAAGTAGCGCAGCTCAAGAAGATGTTCCTGTGGTGCCTGCACCGACTAGAGAGGAAATTAATGATGATGATCAAGGTACTTTGGATCAAGTTACTATAGAACTTCGTAGGTCCACAAGGACACGTTCCACACTAGAGTGGTATGGCAACCCTATCCTGGAAATCATGTTGTTAGACAACGGTGAACCTTCGAACTATGAAGAAGCAATGGCGGGCCCAGATTCCAACAAATGGCTTCAAGCCATGCAATCCGAGATAGGATCCATGTATGAAAACAAAGTGTGGACTTTGACAGACTTGCCCGATGATCGGCGAGCGATAGAAAACAAATGGATCTTTAAGAAGAAGACGGACGCGGATAATAATATTACCATCTATAAAGCTTGACTTGTCGCTAAGGGTTATCGACAAGTTCAACGGGTTGACTACGATGAGACTTTCTCTCCCGTAGCGAAGCTAAAGTCTGTCCGAATCATGTTAGCAATTGCCGCATACTATGATTATGAGATATGGCATGGACGTCAAAACGGCATTCCTTAATGGCTATCTTAAGGAAGAACTGTATATGATGCAGCCGGAAGGTTTTGTCGATCCTGAGAATGCTAACAAGGTATGCAAACTCCAGCGATCCATTTATGGGCTGGTGCAAGCATCTCGGAGTTGGAACATTCGCTTTGATGAGATGATCAAATCATTTGGGTTTATGCAGACTTATGGAGAAGCCCGCGTTTACAAGAAAGTGAGTGGGAGCTCTGTAGCATTTCTCATATTATATGTAGATGACATACTTTTGATGGGAAATGATATAGAACTTTTGGACAGCATTAAGGCCTACTTGAATAAGTGTTTTTCAATGAAGGACCTTGGAGAAGCTGCTTACATATTAGGCATCAAGATCTATAGGGATAGATCAAGACACCTCATAGGTCTTTCACAAAGCACATACCTTGATAAGATATTGAAGAAGTTCAATATGGATCAGTCCAAGAAGGGCTTCTCGCCTGTGTTGCAAGGTGTGAAATTGAGCTCGGCTCAATGCCCGACCACGGCAGAAGATAGAGAAAAGATGAGTGTCATCCCCTATGCTTCGGCTATAGGGTCTATTATGTACGCCATGCTGTGTACCAGACCTGATGTAAACCTTGCCGTAAGTTTGGTAGGAAGGTACCAAAGTAATCCCGGCATGGAACACTGGACAGCGGTCAAGAATATCCCGAAGTACCTGAAAAGGACTAAGGATATGTTTCTCGTCTATGGAGGTGACGAAGAGCTCGTCGTAAAGGGTTACGTCGACGCTAGCTTCGACACAGATCTGGATGACGCTAAGTCACAAACCGGATACGTGTATATTTTGAATGGTGGGGCAGTAAGTTGGTGCAGTTGTAAGCAAAGCGTCGTGGCGGGATCTACATGTGAAGCGGAGTACATGGCAGCCTCGGAGGCAGCGCATGAAGCAATATGGATGAAGGAGTTCATCACCGACCTAGGAGTCATACCCAATGCATCGGGGCCGATCACTCTCTTCTGTGACAACACTGGAGCTATTGCCCTTGCCAAGGAGCCCAGGTTTCACAAGAAGACCAGGCACATCAAGCGTCGCTTCAACTCCATTAGTGAAAATGTTCAAGATGGAGACATAGATATTTGCAAAGTGCATACGGATCTGAATGTCGCAGATCCGTTGACTAAACCTCTTCCGCGAGTAAAACATGACCAACACCAGAACTCTATGGGTGTTCGATTCATCACAATGTAACTAGATTATTGACTCTAGTGCAAGTGGGATACTGTTGGAAATATGCCCTAGAGGCAATAATAAAATGATTATTATTATATTTCCTTGTTCATGATAATTGTCTGTTATTCATGCTATAATTGTGTTATCTGGAAATCGTAATACATGTCTGATAACATAGACCACAAGATGTCCCTAGTGAGCCTCTAGTTGACTAGCTCATTGATCAACAGATAGTCATGGTTTCCTGACTATGGACATTGGATGTCGTTGATAACGAGATCACATCATTAGGATAATGATGTGATGGACAAGACCCAATCCTAAGCATAGCACAAGATCGTGTAGTTCGTTTGCTAGAGCTTTTCCAATGTCAAGTATCATTTCCTTAGACCATGAGATCGTGTAATTCCCGGATACCGTAGGAATGCTTTGGGTGTACCAAACATCACAACGTAACTGGGTGACTATAAAGGTATACTACAGGTATCCCTGAAAGTGTCTGTTGGGTTGACACGGATCGAGACTGGGATTTGTCACTCTGTATGACAGAGAGGTATCTCTGGGCCCACTCGGTAATGCATCATCATAATGAGCTCAATGTGACCAAGTGGTTGGTCACGGGATCATGCATTATGGTATGAGTAAAGTGACTTGTCGGTAACGAGATTGAACGAGGTATTGGGATACCGATGATCGAATCTCGGGCAAGTAACGTACCGATTGACAAAGGGAATTGTATACAGGATTACCTGAATCCTCGACATCATGGTTCATTCGATGAGATCATCGTGGAACATGTGGGAGCCAACATGGGTATCCAGATCCCCTTGTTGGTTATTGGCCGGAGAGCTGTCTCAGTCATGTCTGCATGATTCCCAAACCCATAGGGTCTACACACTTAAGGTTCGGTGACGCTAGGGTTGTAGAGATATTAGTATGCGGTAACCCGAAAGTTGTTCGGAGTCCCAGATGAGATCCCGGACGTCACGAGGAGTTCCAGAATGGTCCGGAGGTAAAGAATTGTATATAGGAAGTCCAGTTTCAGCCACCGGGAAAGTTTCGGGGGTCACTGGTATTGTACCGGGACCACTGGAAGGGTCTCGGGGGTCCACCGGGTGGGGCCACCTGTCCTGGAGGGCCCCGTGGGCTGAAGAGGGAAGGGAACCAGCCCCTGGTGGGCTGGTGCGCCCCCCTTGCACTACAAAAAAAATACACTTCCGTGATGATACGTGTTTGTCACAGTAGGTCGCGTTTTTGTCATGCATGTACATCCATGACAAATTTATGACAGAATCAATATAGTCATATCTGTGCTGTCATAGAAGTGTTCCATGACATTACCAAAATTATCATCATGGAAGTGTCCACTTCCATGACGATAAATCGCGCGTCACAGAAGTGCTTTCGTCAAGGGTGACCAACACGTGGCATCCACCGTAACGGAACGCCGTTAAGCTATTGGGTCGAGTTTTGGATACGATAACCCGTTAACAGCCCCGACCAATGGGAAATTTCCACGTGTAAAATTCTGATTGGCCGAAGGGAACACCTGTCAGCTCGTAAGTGGGCCAAATGTTGCCCGTCCATTGGAGGAGATATGCCTATGGTACGTTGACACATGGCTGGGCCCAACAGAGGCCCATATAGGTTAAAAAGGCCGGCCCAGTCAAAGGCCCGTAGAACTTAATCAGGTACTAGTGGGCCAGCTCAATAACGGCCTACTTAATAAAGGCCCATTTATAGCCCGAAACCAGATCTGGCCCGTTAATTGTTCATCCAATATTTGGGCCCATTTACGGCCCGAAGCCAGATCTGGCCCATTAATTGTTCGCCCAATATTTGGGCCCATTTGCGGCCCGAAGCCAGATCTGGCCCATTAATTGTTCGCCGAATATTCGGGCCCAACTACAGCCTAGTGACTTCCGGCCTATTAGAGGCCTGATGTAGACATGGGCCCATTTCAGCCCGGTGTGACTTTCGGCCTGGGAATGGCCCGTGCTGCCCATGTGCCATATATGGTCCGCAGGACATCGGGCCCACTAACGGCCCATGCTAAAGGTGGCAACAGTTAAGCCCAACGTGACTTTGGGCCTGTTAAAGGCCTGTCGCGTAATTCGGCCCATTGATGCCTGTACTAAGCTTTCGGCCTCTTAAAGGCCCATGATATCAGTGGGCCAACTAAGGTCCAAGATATGTTTCGGCCTGGTAACGGCCCGTGAGCTAACTGGGCCCATAACAGCCTGGTCTACATTTCGGCCTGCTGAAGGCCCGTCGAGGACAAGTGAAAATTGAGGCCCAACATGCATTTTGGCCTGCTAAAGGCCCGTGGTTTCATCTCGGACGTAACAGGCTAGTACAATATTCAGCTTGTTAATGGCCCAACGCTACCAGGGCCAAACTAAGCGTTGGGTCGACAAAAGGCCCAACTAAAATATAGGCCGGTGTAAGTTTGGGCCAGGCGCAATGTGTGAAGGCCCCAATCATTCGGGCCCAAGAAAGACGCAGGCCAGCCCAATTATCGAATGTTTTGGCCCGGTCGACTACATCTGATTTTTTTTCAGATAGCGAATGATGGCAGTAACTAGTAGGAATTAAGAACAAACCTACTCTACAAAATAAATTACGGCATAGTAACTAAGAATAAACCTACACTTTACAATAAAGGATTTAAGGTATATTACATCCACTGGGCATCGAAGTTCGCCAACAGTGATCATAAAGTGCAACGAAGAAGCAGATTACAAAAACTGGGCACCAATGCAGCATAACAAAATAATACTGAACCGAGACCACTTCCAAGACAGTTCAAGAAAGGTTAGCCTTGCGGGGGAACTGCTGCGGAAGCTGCTGAGCAAGGCTGTGAGTCCGGCCTAGCATGTCGGTTATAGCTTCCAGGTGTAGCTGTTTAGCGATGAGGTTCTCATTGGTGTTCTCCGCAATCTTTCTTAGAGATAGGACTTCAAGTCGAAGTTGAGTTGCAGAATGCCTTTCAGCTAGAACTTGGGACTGAAGAAGTCGAACTGATTCATACAACGAATTTTGTGAGCTTGTCTGACTGTTAGTCTCAAGTAACTTGAACACTGCATCAAGGCAAGACTTTGGGGTTGTCTCGCTATCTTCAAGATGTTTGCCTTCTTTGCTGCAATATATGTTGGGTTTGTCTCACAGCCTTCAGTAGACTTGTGCATGCCATCAGGCATATCACCCTAAAACAAAGCAGAGAGATGACAGGTTTTGCACGTGTATAAACAAAGATGATAACTGTTCTGTCAAGTCTATCCAATTTCAAATTAAAAAATAAAGAGTAAGTTCAAAATATCAATAGCATAATTTGGCATTGTTCATAATGCGGGGAGCTTCACCACACTACTCGACTACCATGTCAACATAACAAGCATAGATGAAGGGCAAAGAAAATCATTGTATCTATTTTGGATAATGTGCATGGCATGTTGTTCATATCATCAGCCACATCAGTAAGATAAAACAGGAGATGACAAGGTGCAAACGTGGGCTGCTTCACCACACACTGGATTATAGATCCACAAAACCAAGCATACATATAGGGAGTATTAAGTAATGTGCATGGTATGAATAAGAAATTTGGTTTTACAAGTAAAACTTAGAACTTACGGTTCTTACAAACATGCATTTTGGTAGAAGCAACAAACTAAACAGCAGTAAATGATAGGGAGTATGAGCAAATTAAACAGAGTTGAGGATAAAGGCTTTAGAAGGACTGACTTACATTAACAGTTAACACCGGCTTTATAATGCCCTTCTCCATGTCAAGGGAAGGATAACTCAAGAATTTCAGCACAGAATCTTCTTCATAAGCATTGCCTGTACTCTACATTTTGTAGAGAGTAATTATAGATATGATAATACTGGAAGGGATAGAGGATAATGAAGATAAGATGCAGATTGATGCTACATAATCAACTACCAATCCCTGGAAGTACAAGCATTACAGGAAAAAATGTACTGACAAGAGCAATGGGCTACACTTCTGCACTGGCATTGTCTGTGTATTCTACTTGTTGGTAAGATTAAATGTAGATCTGATCTTTTTTAGTAAATGGTGGGCAAGGGAGATAAGATGCAGAATGCTACAAAATGAACCAATCCCTCTTCCCATAATACAAGAGTGTTTTGAACACTGGTGTACTGTACAAAATGTTCTTATATTATGGGACGGAGGGAGTAGCTGTTAATGTAAGTACAGTGATAGACCATGTTCAGTCCTTACAAGAGGACTGCAGAGCTAAACCTCTTCAAAAGCATTGGGTTGATTCTAAATTTGTGTAAGAGTCCATACGGATCTTATAATGTCCACCAAATGGGCGATTACGAGGCTAACATGTGCAGTGATGCTACAGAATCAAACAACTATGAAAGTAAGTATGGTCATACAGGGCAAGAGGTACTCACGAGAGCAATGTAGTGTGCAGTATAGTTGCGAGATTCTGTGGTCCCTTGAGAACGAATGTTCTTCTGCTAACAATTTTCGTACAAGTGAGACATTAAGGTAAATGCAGAAATGTAGTTCAAATTGTGATGTGATATCATAGACAGTACCTTACGCTGCAGCCGAGACCAATGTGTAACAAGATTATTCCAGTCACCATCGGATAAATGTAGCACCGGAGACTTAACAGAAATTTCGTTCAGAGGCTTGCCATCGAAGTGCGCTTGCCTCAGGTAGGAATGATACTTCATTAATGAGTGCTTGAAAAGCGCAACCAACTCTTGCTCGTCATCACAATCCAGTTTGCCCCTTGCCTATTTAAAAGAATGAAATCTTGTGTCTTCTATCAGCAGAAACATATGCAGTAATGACCATGAATAACATTAGTACATTACTTACGCGTAACTTGCGGAGGAAGACTGGAAATTGTTCTGTGTCTGCGGTATAATCTTTCCATGAAGAAAAGATGCGCACAAAGTTCCTGACAACAACATAAGCTTCATCTTCTAAACTGGGAAGAAATGGAACTAGGATCCTATTTGCTGCAATTGGGGCTCTCTCTGGTTCGAAAAGGGATTTGGCAACTGGATTTGGTGTACTCTTTGCTGGAATGGGGGTTTTGCGTCGTACAGCTGGTGCTATGTCAAGTGGCATAATCATACTGTTTGCTGCAGTTGGGGTCTGCTGAGTTGGGGCATCAGAAATGACCAGTGTAGTAGGGCTCGAGTCTGCTAGAGTTGGGGTATTTTGTGGGTCAGGTGATATTGCAACTACACCTAATGGGCTATTTGATTTATCAGGTGTCACTACCTTTTCCAAATACTTTGCTTGTGCTCCTCCACGATCAGCAATCGCCCTCTTCCTTTAGAACGTCTGATACACAAGAACAACATTTGAATGGATAAATATGGTATGATGACAGATGGAATATGTACTGAAAATGGATAGGCAGGGCGTATTCACATACACGACGTCTAAACTAAGCTAATGGCAGTTCAACAAAGTAGAAGCAATGCAAAGCATCAGTTGCAAGATATGTGTGAGCAATGTAACCTTGGAAAGTTAGAGCAAGTACCTTGATGGGTGAATAAGATAGGGCATCTTCCTCTGACTCCTCCACTAGGGAGCTACACTGACTTAGGTCTCCCTCTAGCTCAGAATCACTGTTAGGATCATATTCTGAGCATGAATCTGTAGGTGGAGAGCTTTTGCATTGCATTGCATCCAGACTTGATTTCAGTCCCTTAATGCCAAGTTTGACAGCCATGGCATTGTTCTGCTTTATTCTTTTCATGCGCGCAAGCTCATAATCATTATGATGTTGTTCAGAATCTGAGATTCATGAAAACATAAAAAGTAGTCAGATTATCTATGGAATGCATTGCGGATTCAACTCAAAGAGTGTCTCCCTATAAACCCCTGCATATGCAAAGTTCACCTCCCCAACCGTGCTGACCAGACCACACACAGAAATACAAACCCCTTATGTCTCTATAACAGACAGGCACACATTTCAAAACTGAAGTAGGAACATTAGAATCATATGAAATTCGTATTTGAACAAATAAACTAAGCAATTATGAGTGGCATAATGTTTAGCTTAAAGGGTGGAGTGTTGGTAATGCGACACAAAGCAAGTACGCAGATTGTATTCCATGTAAAAGATCGAAACCTATGTAAAAGCTGGAAATGACACTTTCTTTCTATACAATGCAGTGTTCGTTACCCAAACATGATGGAAGAGATCACATAGAGAAATACTATTCACTCAGGTCTACGGTTCCAGTATTTAGAAATAGGGTGCTCCACCCTAAAAGAATATTGACAACAAATATGACAAGGCAAGCATAGATGTAGTGAATCAATCATTTACTTGTGAGCTTATTAGGACAAGTATGCAGAATTGTAACTGCAGTAAGAGACCGTCCAAAATCTGAATGAAGAAGTTTGTCTAGCACTTATTGTTTGCAACTAATCGACGTGAATAATTGGATATTATATCGAATGAGTAAGAAAGACAAGTAAAATTGTCAACAAACCTGGCTTGCAGTAGTAATCTGGGTCAATGTCACTACGACCAACAATCTAAAATGACTAGTTTCTGTTCCGAGGGCCAGAATTTTGAAAACCCTGTGAACTTTAGAGGTACTAAAGATTACCGAAATACATCTGAACCATTAAGTGTAGGTAGCACTGAGCACACAACAAACCCTAATGACAGTCCTGCCTAATGAGTAATGAATCAATTAGAAAATGGGTGATGAGGAGTGGCTGCTGAGTGTTGAGAATGTATCTCAGGATAAATCGGGTTGGCTTGGTGGGTGCTGCACGCCTGAGGCCTGAACGGACTGGGAAGGTAGGCATGGCGGCGCGCTCGGGCAGCGGTGACGCTGTTGGGTGAGTGGCTCCTGGCCTCCTATTACTCCGGCGTCTCCTCCTAGAGTCATGCCGTCCGGGGACGGCAAGTCGCCGGTGAGGCAGGCGGCTGGGGGCGAGTAGAGATCGGAAGCGCGCAGCAGAACAGAGGGGAATCGGGGCCTGGGACGACCCAAAATTCCAGGGTGGGCCGGCCCACCGTGGGCACCCTGTAGAGATACACACCCGAGCGGCGAACATGCATTTTCAAAACTAATTTAGGAACATTTAGCTGACCAATTAAACAACTCTATTTTAATAATATCAAATTCGTATTTGAACATCTAAGCTTGTTTAGCTTGATGCATGGAGCAGTGTTATTATGACACGGAGCACGTATTCTGATCGTATAGTGATCATAAAAGGGGAAACTCTAAGCATATTTTTTTAGCAAAAGAGGGTTTTCCCTCCGATTTCTATTAAAGTAACCACCACGGAACCAACATGATCAATTAAACCCTAAGCATGATCAATTAAACCGTATTATGGTTGTGCCATGGAAGATTTGAAGCTGCAAACTGGAGAAATGATATTTAGCATCCATTGTTTGCTTCGAACTAAGAACTAAATTCTAAGAGCGGAAAAGAAAGTAGAGTAACCAAGTTAAGATCTATTTTTTGGTTGAGATCAAAAAGTTGAGGAGATATGAAGTACCACCTCTCTTGCGGCGCCGTGTAGGCATCAGGGGTGCGATGGCTGTCGGTGGCGTTGAAGCAGATCTGCGACGGTAGACGGGTGCATCGGGGGATAAGTCCCGTTGCGGTTGAAGAGATGGTCGTGTGAGCGGCCCCGGCAAAGAGGACGACGACGCCGATGAAGCGAGAGGATGCGATGCAAGGCTATTGGTCCGTCACCGTGGATGAGAAACATCCATCTCTAGCAGTGGACGACGCGGTCTTGGTAGGCGCTCCGGCATGGTGGAGGACGGTGGCAATGGATGTGGTGGAGGACGGCGGCGATGGATGGGGTGGCGGACGGAGGCTGGTGTGGGGATGGGGTGTTCTAGCGTGGACGGTGTATGAATGGGAAAATGGAGGGAGAGGTACGGGGAACCATGTTTTTGGGACGCAGGTTTAAAATTTGGACGTCTCGTCGGTTGGGGATAGGACGGTAATCTCGCATCTCGCCAATATTTGCCCAGAGCGATTTCGGGCGAGGAGAGGGTGGTTGGCGCCCATGGTTGGCGCCCACGGTGTATGAACGGGGCTGACAGGTAGGGCGGTTGTGTCACGTCTGAGTGAAGTTACAAACCTGCCCCTATTGAAAATATTTGCCTACATCGATTTTGGCCGAGTTGAGTTTGTTTTGCCGTCCACCGTGTATGAATGGGGAATGGAGGGAGAAACAGAGATCTTTCGGACGAGCTTGAATCAAATGTGTTTTGCCGCCCATGTTTGACGCCCACCGTGTCAGAATGGGCTCAGAGGCGGTCGTGTCACGTCTAATTGAAGTTACTAACCTACCCTGTTTTGCCGCCCATGTTTGACGCCCACCGTGTCAGAATGGGCTCAGAGGCGGTCGTGTCACGTCTAATTGAAGTTACTAACCTACCCCTATTTAGAGCAGTGGAAATCGGGTCGATGGATTGTCCGTGTAATGGGTAGATAGTAAGTTCCATCTCCCAAACACTTGGCTTCGGGCAGCCGACGTGGGAGTGGACATTTTGCAGCTTCTTTCAAATTTTTGCACAATAAGCATCCACGTTTACCCTGGCAACTAAATTCGAATCCATTTTGTATTCCTATATGAATCTTTATAAATCGTTCTGTGTGTTTTTATATATCTTCAAAAGGACGACAAAGATGTATTTCACTGTCATATATGAATATGGTTTACAAATGCCGATACTCAAATTCAGAAACTAGTATCCAGTTTAAGGTGAATTCGAATATTTGGAACACTTCATGTCCAACTCAAATGTCACACGCAGCATAATGTGTACTCCCATTTAGATATGTACACAAGTGATGTATCAAGATTCAAATACCGAGTCAATCAACCAAGAATGTACAGAACTAACAAACATATAAACACTTATAGAGTATATGGATCAATAATATCAACTAACATACATAAGCCAGGCCACTGTACTTTTTTTTGGCTACAACAACATCTTTTTTTTAGCCAGCATCTCGGCCCTTTCCGATGCGTGCCACTTATGGTCCATCTATACTACTACTATTGCTGAATGCACATTCAGCCCGATTGGCATATTTGTAGGTCTGGCACAGCAATCCAAATGAAATGTCTCCGAGTCTTATCAATTAATACAGACTTGTGCTCAAATAAAATTACAAACCAAAAAACAAACAAAAAATTATTACATGATCTCTAAAACAAATGGTTTGATTGATTACATGAACAGACAACAGAAGGTTATTCAACTATGGAAAGAACACAGACAACACAAGGTTATTCAACTATGGAAAGAACATTTCACCTATGATTTACCAAGTAGGAATTTAATTTCCTTTTTTCCTTCAGGACCTTAACAATCTGGTTAGTCTCAGCTTGCTTCATTTTGAAATCCACCAAAAATTTAATGGTTGTCTTGAGTACTACTTGTGATTGTGTTGTTTGCTTCCTCAACATGTCAACTTCATCTCTAAGTGCAGAAGCAGAATCTCTTTCTACCACTAGTTTAGCCTCTAGGGCATCAGCAGTTGGCAATTCATAATGCACGATTGGGCCGGTGCCACTGCTGTGGGATGATGCAACGTCCATGGGGACCTCGCTCTTTGATCTTGGGATAACCTGTTTTGCCATTAAAGTTCCGATTGGATTCAGAAAAGTTGAAGTTAGCAAAACATCTCAACTGGGAGTTATAACAGCAAACTAGTTAAACAAACAAGGAATTAAAGAGTTTCAATTGGATGCTGAAAAGTACTCCCTCCGTCCCATAATGTAAGACATTTTTTAACACTATGCTAGTGTCAAAAAACATCCTATATTACGGGACGGAGGGAGTAGTTATTAACATCATTGTAACCCGATGTTGCAGCAGCAAAGCAGTTAAACAAACAAGTAGATATTTAACTTAAGGCAAACAGGTAATTCTTAACAGTAAGTATCAAACACATAGATAGGCGCAGTCTACAATATGATTAACAGGCTGTGCCATTATGTAATCAGTAGCAAACTAAATTAAGCCAAGCAACGTAATTGAACAATTTTGCAATAAGTGGCTAACTAAAATTCCGAGAAGCGGGTAAATGAACTTACGCTAGTTCTTTGTACAGGCACACTGCAACTTCTTTTTCGCTTACAAGGTTGTACAAAGGAGTCCATGGCATCAATTTCTTGGATACGCAGTCCCGATACTTCTTTCTTCCCACGTTGCATGGGTAAGTCGAATGGTTAATCTGGTAAGATGGTGCGTCCTTGATATGTTATATGAGGACGTGTAGTCAAACTAGTTGTAGCCAAACACATCACACTGGCTTTTACTGTATATTTCATGCGATTACTTTTGGCATATCGATATCTAAGCAATCTACAATAGGATGAAAAGACTGGCATCCTTCACATTATTGGCGAACTCAGTTCATAGAAACAAGCAATTCAACCATTCTATGGGTAAATCAAAAGCGCCAATGGAATATTTTTCACTATCCAATCATACACGCAAAAAGGGGCGACGCCACCATAGGGGCTGGTATGGGCGGCCGCCTCAGGTGGCTGGAAAGTGTGCACCTAGTTTGAGTCATCCAGGTTGGCCCACGCTAGTTTTGTTCATCCCAACGCATGAGAAGGCAATGTAAAAAATGAAGAAAAATGTTTCAATTTGGATGGGCCAATAACATAAGTGCAAGGCAGGCCCTATAGCAGGCTCGCAGCCCAAACGAGTGCCTCCCATATCGATCGACAGGAGGAAAAATCCCAATTCATTCGCTCCAGCCTCCAGTCTGGTTTGCTCCTAACCTAGCCACCGTTGGACAGACCGACACAGCACTTCCTCGCGCCCTCGTTGGAGGGTGGTCGCCGGGCTTCAAGCAAACGGAAGGACAAGAAGATGAAGATCCAACCCTGGGTGTAGCCTGTGTGGGAGGCAACGGCGGCAGCACGGGCATGGCATCGAGCTTGCGAAAACGGACAGTCGTAGCTTGCAAGAGTAGCTTGCGCAATGAGCAGGTACATCACATCCCTGATTATATCTAATTCAACTCTTCAATTTCTGGCCAATAGTTAAACCTGACGGTTTTGTAAAACTGCTTGTATGTAGGGAATCTATGAGAAAATGAAACCAATTTCTACTTTTTTTATAACTCCCCCAATCAATACTGAACTGACTGAATCTGATGTATCTAATCAAGTTTCCGGTGCAAACATACAAGCTCATGTTGTTCTTGAGCCTGAACTTTCTAATGAACAGACTGCTAATGAAGGATTTGATGCAAACATTTTACATGCTCCTGCTAATGAACATATAGTGTCTAATGAGGGACCTAATGCAAGCATTTTGCAAGCTCATTGAAGGATTTAGTGTCTAATGATGATCTACTATGTTGAGAGAGACAGAGATTTGCAGGCATTGATGACAAGCAAATTATAGTGCATTTTCATAGCTTGAGGAAACGTCGAGGCCATCTACCAGAAAGTCCCCGTACCATGACAACATAGCATAAATACTTTTCTAATCTGTTGTTTGAAACTATTGGCATACTTGTGCAGGATAGATATATTGATATGCAGTTTGTGCACTGGTTATACGTGCAATTACACTTTGATATTTTCAGCCAGAGAACGAATAATTCAAGCAGGTACAAACCATGTTCGTAGTCCCTGTACACCATGTTGCATTTTGTGTTTTTTGGTGCTGGCATCATTTAGTGTTTATAATCTGAACTACTTTGTATCATTACCTGGTTTTCAAAGTGCATGTAGCTTCACATTTCTCAAGTTATGTTGATTTACGGAGTGCAAGTCCCTTTGTATTTTTTAAGTTAAATGTTCGCCCCTGGTAACTTGAATTCATGGATCAGCCACTGCACACAAATCATACACGAATGCTAGTACGAATTAAATGAAATGCAGGGACTTGTGCTAGCTCATTGTACAGGCTCGCTGCAGCTCTGCTTGCGCTTGGGATGTTCCATGTACAAGTCCATGTTACCACTTGCTTGGATGTGCAGGACTTGTGCTCCTTGCATCCCCCTCTGCATTTTTGACATGGCGAATGGTTGATCAAATAAGAGGAATCGACCTTGATGTTGTACCGGAGGACAAATACTTACAAGGTTATACGAGTGTGCAGGATGTTTACCAGATCCCGTAGCCCCATCATGCTTCGCTAAAAAATGGATTTGCTTGTTTCAGATGATATCTCCAGAAGAAATAAGAGTTAAAGTCAGAGTTGCATAGGCATGTAAGCTAAGAAAGCAGTGAAAGGATATCCAAACATTGTCGGAATAGTGCACAAGGGAGTGATGTGTGGATACCTAGTTCGGTCCGGCGTTTGGGCATGCTCGCCTAGCTAGAGTGCGGGTCACTTCAGACCGTTAAGGGTGATGCGCTGGCGTTGGCTGGCCGCGCACGGATGCAGATCTTGAGTGGTAGCGGAGTGCTACGATGCGGTGGACGAGACCGTTGGTGAAGCCCCAACGACCTCGGGGGCGGAGGTGCGACGATGTGCTCGGTGAAGTAGCCCCGGTGAGCTGGGAGACGGCGTCGGTGAAGCGCACCTGATGCGGTGGAACTCGGTGTCTGTGAGGCACGTCGGTTGCAGCGGCCGACGTTGTCGGTGGACCACCCGGTGCGGCGGACGAGGGCGTAGATGAGGTAGCTCCGGTGTGGTGGTGAAGCGCGACCGTCGTCTTCGTCGTCGTCGTCCGGCACAGAGGTGGGGAACGGTGGGGAAAGAGATGAGACGAGGGGCGATTCGAGGGATGGCGGCGAATTAGGGATTTGAGCAATCTGGGCGCGGAAGGGGACGGTGGAGAAGAGAGATTTTGCTGGGCTGGAATTGGGGCCGCCACATATTTCAATCCGAAACGTGGAAGCGCGAACTTATATTGTCATCATCATTTTTTTGGGAGGGAGCGGGGGTGGGTGGCTGGGTGCTATGCGTCCGTCCGACACACGCGACCACCCCGACAGGACTACGCTTCGGTGCCTTAAGGCACCTGCCTTTGTGTCCATGACATGTGGGCCCAACAGGTGGCTGGCCCACATGTCAGTCACCCAAGGGCTGTTGCCTTTAAGGCACCGAAGTAGTGTCCACCCCGACACGACCCTGGTCTGCCTGGTGCGCCTACATTTGAGAATGCAAACGAATCTTCTTTCATTTGCAAACGAATCTGTATGTATTACCATGCCCGTGTTTTCCTTGCAATAATTAGTCATTCGAAATGAGATACTCCATCCGTTCACTTTTGTAAGTCGTTTCAGACAACTTAAAATGAACTGTTTTGCACATTGTCTAAAATGTCTTCAAGGTCTTATAAAAGTGAACATAGGGAGTACTATAAATTAATTAATGAGGATTTATTTGAAAAAAAATCAAAATGGTACCCACGCTAACGTGGATTAGAGTGTGTCACATAATTAGTTATTTGAATTAGAGTGTGTGTCACGTAGTTAGTTATTTGAATTAGAGTGTGTGTCATGTAGCGATCTCCAATTCTAACGTGGATTTCGCATTTCACTGTATCCATGCTACTTTTTAATACAAATTCATATGTATATGATGAACACCATGGTAGTGAGAAAACTTTTGGATGGATTCAAACATATGACCTACAAAATAGCACAACAAATTGAGCCATTGTCAACTTTTCGAAACTTAGTATGGCACGAATTCGAAATAATTACCTGTATGCCTGGTCCTCGGTTCAAATCTTACAATGTACACCGAATTGAAACATCGATATTAAGTCTCATACTATGTACATTCAAATGTTGTTTTTAGTCCCCCCCCCCCCTCGCGCACAAACGCTACATACTTCCTATATCGGTCAATCTTCCTCTCCTAACCACCTTAGCAAGCTATCGGTTTCCAACACACGTTCATTCTTTCTCTCCATGTTTCAATCTCTAAGTCTCTCAACTACACAACCCCTTTTTCCACTCCTGTTACCAAATGTATTTACCTCACACACCCGCCATTGCACCCCATGCCGAGCTCTCTCTCTCTCCCCCTCTCCCTCTCACCCTCTCGCGCTAAATACATGCATTGCCTATCTAGCCCCCCCAACCTCTCGTGCGCACGAACGCACGTTGTATATCTAGGTCACTCCCTCGAGACTGTCTCACTCTTTCTTCCGCACGGCGGGCCACACTCTCTCAATCTCGCTCTCTTTATCTGAGTCTCGTTTAACCTCGTTTTCTTTCACACACAAATGATATATCTCCTTGTTCGGGCCTCGATCGACACACTCTATACTCTCTCACGTAGATTGTCTATCTAGGTCAGTCCATCCAAGCCGCTGCCACTCTTTCGACCTCATGGTGGGCCACGCTCACTCAGTCTCTCTCTCTCTCTCTCTCTCTGTGTGTGTGTGTGTGTGTGTGTGTATGTCTCGATTTACCTCGCTCTTTCTCGGACAAAAACGATATATCACCATGTTTGAGCCCAATTCGACCTATTAACATTGTATACTCTCTCACGCACATCGTATATCTAGGTCACTCTCTCCAACCCGTCTCACTCTTTTGATCGCACGGCGACCCTATGTTATCGGTTGACCTTGCTTCCTCCCACGCACAAAATATATCTACACGTCTGTGACTGGATCATCTCTCAAGCTCTATATTACAGCCCTCACCCTTACCAAAAGCTCAATCGGACAATATCTCTCCGGAGCATATATATTTGTTCAATGAATGTCGGACCACACTCACTTTGTCTCTCTATCTATATGTCTCTCGATTAACCTCGGTTTCTCATACCGTATCTTCCACGCGTTGAAGCTACTACCCCTCCATCCCTCGCAAACATGGAGCTATTTACATTGCGAGGGGCACTCCAACCTTGGATTAATTTGTGTAGGCATTTATTCCGGT
The DNA here is from genome assembly GCF_002162155.2 of Triticum dicoccoides. Classification (NCBI taxonomy): domain Eukaryota; kingdom Viridiplantae; phylum Streptophyta; class Magnoliopsida; order Poales; family Poaceae; genus Triticum; species Triticum dicoccoides. The sequence continues at coordinate 588,285,952 of NC_041383.1, read as the reverse complement.
CGGTTTAGATTATATTTTCATAGCATTCGGCCCACAACTACTCCAAACGCCGTTGCAACCCACGCAACTCACCTAGTTGATTTCCCTCTGGCTCGGTCATCGCTCTCTCGCATGTCCTTTCTCACCTTCAATGTTGCACCATGGTATTATTGAAAAAACTATGTTTTTCTCTTTAATTATTATAAATAAGCTACAAAACTACACACCGATAGTCCACTTGGAATGGAACAAATTTCGACCCACAAATTAAAGTGCTACAAACTACACACCAAGGGGCCCACATGTCATGAAACAAATTTGGACCCATATAGAAATTAAAAAATAAAGCATGAGGATCGAACATGCGACCGGGCCTTCAAGCCGCACGTCAATAGGCAACATACGTAGAATAGCAATGTTTGTTGTACCCCCTTTGTTCACATAATGTTTTTATATTACCACAGCCTAATTAATGGATATAATGTAATATTATTTTTAGTACTATTCGCCTTCACTTACTGGTGGGTTCCATGTGTGCTCTCTCTCTCTCCTCCCCTTCTGCGTTTAGACGCACGCGCAAACAAGAAGAACTCGAGGGCGATGTTGCCGTTGACCATATCTGGACGCGTTCACAACTCACGGCACCAGTTTCACGTACTAGCAGCACTAGTCAGTGTGTACGTGCAATGCACCTTAATTTGGAAGTATATTAAGTGCATGCGGATATTAACTACTAGGATATTATTTGCGTGTTGTCATGTGATTAGCACTATTTTTGGCATGAAATTAACTGCACGCTAAATGTGTTGAGCGCTCGACATTGAAGCAATCTAGGTCGTTGGATGACAAGGAATACATGTGGCTTGATGACGTTTTATATTTAATTTGATACGGCTCTAGCAGAACATTCAATCGATCAAACCATACATTTCGTTCAGTCTGACTCCGACTTTAAATTATACGACGATCGATATAAAATAAACGGAAATGATAAACATTCCGATTTTAAGCATGGCAATCCGAACGTTTTTCATGGCAAATTTAGATAACGCGGCGGCGGGGTGGGTGTCTCGCGGTGGGAAGCGACTCCTCCGCCGTGCTCTGTGTGTCGTCGGGCCACTGACCGACAGAGACGGTGGCGTCTTGCGTCGTTGTTGGCGTACTCCTGGACGTTGGCCTAGCTTCAAGGAAGGCCAAAATGTTCTGGACTTCGGAGCGAGTCAACTGGCGGGAGGAGGCTACTGGCGTTGGTGCAAGGAAGCGGTCGATGGCGGCCATCCATGCCGCTGAGGGGGGCACTGGCACCCGCGCGGGGACAGGCGTTGTCAACGGCGCGATGGAGACGTTCGTGTGCATGGGCACCGGCACGGGCGCGCATGTCAGTGCACGCGCAGGCGCATGCGCTGGCAGGTGCAAGGGCACCGGCACGGGCGTGCGCGTCAGTGCACGCGCAGGCGCATGTGCTGGCAGGTGCAGGGGCGCGTGAAATTCGGCGGGGACCTCGTGGAACCCCGTGGCATCAAGCTCGGCGACAATGTGCGGCTCCCAGCCCATCAATGCCACGAGGATGGGCGCTGGCGCGGTCGGGGCGACGGGAGCCGGAACGGGAGCGGGGACAGGCGCGGCGTCTTCCCGCAAGGCCAGTTCAAGCTCATCCCAAAGCACCTTATGTTCTTGAGACTCCGGCTGGGTGTCTTCCTCATGAAACTGGAACACTAAGGGCATACCATCGTGATGCAGCATGGCGTACGTTTAGGTCAGGCTAGTTGGAGGTAGACGACATGAGAATCGGAGAGGAAGAGAAAGGATTGTAGCGATACCGGGTAGTGCGGGGTTGATTTTAAACTGCGGCTCCGGCGACATTAAAAGTGGGAGCAGTTGGGACGACGGTGGGCGGCGGAGCCTGGTCAAAGGGCTCGCCTCCCGGTGAGTCTGCACAGTGGTCTGCTCGCACGCCTCCCTGACAGTCGGCGCAGTGGTCTGCTCACATGCCTCCCGTCGACTCATACGCTTGATGGGATGGCACCTGCCGATGAGAAGCGGGGACTCGTGGCGGCACGTAAACGCCCACGGTTTCAATTGTGAAAGCGTTCGCCTTAACGTGACAGGTCTTCCCTCAAAAAAACGTGACAGGTCTTTGTTCCAAAATACCTTGGCTCTTCATTTGTGCAACTTGTCATAAGCAGCTTGTCTCGAATTGAAGAAAAAACTTATGAAGTAATATTTGTGCCATATCACGTGACCATGCTCAGTTTCAAGAATTTATGCTCCCTTTTGGATTTTCTAAAATTTAAGACCCAGGATTCGAAACAATATCATAACCTGCATCATGCAATAAATTTTCAAGCCGTACATCTGTCCTGTTGTATTTCTTAAGAAAGGATTTGGTCAAACATTTTGCTTAGTTAAACCTCCGTTCTGGTTTATAGGGCTCAATTCAAAAATCTCACCAAACAAGGTAGATGGTAAGTGGTGGAACAATTGTTGTAGTTTGCAAAACCACTCAATTAATGCGCTTGTTTTCCTCAAAAATTGTGTTTATGAATGCATTAATTGCAATGCATGCATGCATAAAGTACATGCATTGGTCAATCTTCTCTTAATACTTGCATGTAATGATTTATTGCACCTTGAAATCTGAACATGTGATGGGGAACAACCAAATTGAGACTTATAAAATGGGAAAACTAAAAATTTGAGATAAGCCCTATAAACCGGAAAGGAGGGAGTAAAAGGATAATCCCTCAGTACCAGTGCATTGCCTGATATATTAAATCAAGTACTAGGCTCGAACAAAAAAAGTACTAGGCACGAACAAACGGGCTGAATTCTGTGCTCATCCTGGTGTAGTAGTAGTAGTACTAGGCAATGCAGTTGACGGGTGACATTGACGAGCGGCGACCGAGGGAATTGAACCGTGCTCGGGACGGTAGGTAACGTTGTCTAGTTACTAAAGCATCCCTCCGTTGTTCATCGATAGTCATTATGGACCGGGGACATGAGGGGAATTTCCTAGGGCTGGAATTCTGGCCACCAGATATTTCGACTTGAAACGCTGAGGCTCGACTGGTTGGGGTTGCCTAATGTGTGTACCACGCACGCCACCGAAGGACACGAGCCCGTTTTTTTAGGATCAACATGAGCCAAGGTCTGGCTGGTACGCCGTTGGGTCCTACCATTTCAGAATACGAACGGAACCTTTTAAATTGCCGAACGAATCTATGTGTATTACAATACCCGTATTTTCCTTGCAAATACTAATCTCAACGTGGTAATTGATTTATGACGAGTCGTTGAATTAGAGTTAATTTGTGATATAGTGATCTCAACGTGGATTTCACATTTCATGGTATCCCTAGTAAGTTTTCCAATGCAAATTCAAATTTAAAAGATGAACAATATGGAGGTGAGAAAACTTTGTATGTATCAAGCATATGACCACACACACACACACACACACACGCACGAACACAACAACAATCCAATAAGTATAGTGCATCTATTTTTCCAACCCATGCATGTATGACACGAGTTCAAAAATACTCCTTCTATTACTAAAATGAGTGAATCTAGACTCTAAAATATGTCTATATACATCCATATGTGCCAGTCCATTTGAAGCCTCTAAAATAGAGAGTTCAACAAGTGACTACATACGGAGCAAAATGAGTGAATCTAGACTCCAAAATATGTCTATATACATCTGTATTTGTCAGTCCATCTGAAGCCTCTAAAAAGACTAATATTTAGGAACGAAGGGAGTAAAATGTAAGACATCCATGGTCCTCAGTTCAATATTTAAAATGAACATGAAACTGAAACATGAATATTAAGTCTAGTACTACAGTACATGCAAATGTTGTGTTTAGGCGGAGCTATGATTGTCGGGGGTCAACCCCTCGACCTTAGATAAAACTGTGGAGCTCTGTTTAGGGTTGTTTAGATTATATTTGTTCCCACCCTCCCAACCACCGATTGGTTGTGCACCCCCACCCCTCCTCCCCGGGAGAATATCATGTGCCCCCATACCTTACATGCTATATGCCGATATGAGTTGCTTGGTGCTTGTAGATCTGAGATATAGCAGCTCACATGATGTGTCTTAGATGCCCTTTTTGCAGGAAACCTTGATGAGTTTGAGAATTGCACACTGTTTGTACAAAAACTACTTAGATGCCCTTTGATCCCATATCCAACAACCTGGAAGCTCGTATCACCGTAGCATCTAAGATGAAGGAGGACATCATATTCTCCTGTATGTAAGAATATCATGTGCCACCACACCTTAGATGCTTTGGTGATACAAGCTCTTCGGAGGCGTTGGATTTGTGACCCAACACCTCCTCGGTGGTTCGAATGGTTTTTTGCAGAAAAGCCCCAAAAGAGTTCGACCACTACTTACAAGCACAAAGACTGCTCAGATGCCATTGGATCTCAGATCAAACGACCTCCAAGCTCGTATCAACGTAGCATCCAAGCTGCGATAGCACCTTATGTTTTCTCGCACGGGAGAGTATGAGGTGCTCCCGCATCGTAGATTATATGGTGATACGAGTTCATTGAGATCTAACGGCCCACAGTAGGAGGTTTGAATGTTTTTACAATATACGGCTGATAGAGTTTGGGAAATGCACAGAAAGTACAAGTACTATGCATGTGTCATCTGATCACTGCTCATACGACCTAGATGCTCATATCACCGTAGCGGGTAATTAAGCTATGGGGAGCACCTAATATTAGCACCAGGGAGCCGTTGGATCCAAGATGCAGCGGCACACACGAGGCCTGAATGTTTTATTTGCAAAAAAAACTTTGGAGAGTTTGGAAATTGCGAATAATTACAAAGACTACTCCCAAGCCATTGGATCTCACTTCCAACGGTGTAAAAACTCGTATCACCATAGTATCTAAGCTGCGGGGTGGATGTGATATTCTATGCCGCTGTCATTTTTGTTCATAAACTTGCAAAATACGTGTAACTCGTGCCGTTACTTGTCTAACCGCGCAAAGTGTTTGTTCAAAAAAACCATCCTACACTGAAATATCGTAACAACACACGGGGGTCCCACTTGTCATTAATCAAATTTGGACCTAAAACTAACAAATCTGAAAGACAAGATTCGAACTGGCAACCTGGACTACAAAGCGTAAGTCGATAGCCTGAAAAAACGAATGGTTGCTGGCTTTGTTCCATAACTTGATTTTATACAGTACTTCCGTTGAGTAGAGTAGAGGGAGTGCCTCGTCAACACGTGCATGACCGTTGTCTCACTTACGGGTGGTCCCAGGTCTGTGATCTCAATCTCTCTTCTCTCCATCGTCTAACCTTTGCACGGGCACACACGAAGAGCGGCGCTAGCTTGCTGTGGTGTTATTACAACTAAAAAAAGCTTGGAAAATAGAAGAATCGCCTAGAACAAGAGACGTTGCGGATGGTCGAGACGGAGCTAACTGTGCCACGTTTGCATGATGAAGCTGTGTGGCTAGTGGGGTGTTTTCGACCGACTGGCTGGGTCCCGAGGTCGAACCATAGGTACTACATCTGATACAGTATATTTTTACACGCACATTTTTCCTCCGTGCCGAGACGTGGCACACCCTACCGCGCGGTTTCGGGGTCCTCCCAGGTGGTGCACGCATATATTCTTCCTGAGGTGGGACGCCCTACCACGCGTTTTATGGGTCCTCCTCGGTCATAGCGCCGAAGCAAGTAAATGAGTCGTCAAATCACGAAAGACCGCCTTTCCCGCCGAGTACATCAGTGAAGCACGGTGGCTAGCTAGTTGGGCTAGTTTGGCCGATTAGCTAGGCTGCCGCCACATTTGTTTTTTCACCCCTTTTTTTATCTACTTTCCGGCAGGTAAATTGAAATATCCACCGCGGCGTTGGTGTTTGGGTGTGGCAGGATTTTAAATTTTTTGATTAACGGGAGCAGGCACGGCAGGATTTTTAATTTTTTGATTGACGGGAGCAGGCGTGGTAGCAATTAGTCACGATGACTCCGCCTGTAAAAACCCACTTCTCCCTGATGTGAGAAGTCGTCGACTGGTGTTTTACCGTGGTGAAAACCAAAAGATTCCCCGCTCCTCGGCTGGCTCCCTCCGCCTTCCCGTAGATTGCATTGCCTTTCAGCCGTTTCGCCCCCTTTGCTTCCTCTCCCCATTGCTTCTACCTGGTGCCATGGCGGCGCAGCAGATCACGGAGTCCGAGGTGAGGCGCCTGATACAGGAGCTCCATGCCAAGGATGCGGAGCTCAGTGCCAAGGACGTGGAGCTCCGTGAGCTCAAGGAGGAGAGGAGTGCCATGCTCCTCTGTTATGTGCGGGAGTTCATGGAGCTTCAAAAGCGGCAGGCGTCCACCACAAAGATGCTCGAGGCGTCGACGGCGTTGCTGCAGAAAGCGGGAGATACGATAGGCCGTCACGGGAGCCGGCTGGAGCACGAGCGGGCCGATCATGACGAGGTCCAGGATTGCCTCAGCAACTTGGTGAACCAAGTTCCCACACACGTGTTGCGGCTGCGTGATGCCTACCGTCGTGCTAGCGCGATGATGCCAGCCGTCGGGCTAAACCCGTTCGACCACCCGGTCGACTTCAACGAGCTGCGGCTTCCTGACCTGGTCTCCTTCTTCACCTATATCTCCGAGGAGCTGAGCCGTCTCCTCGCGATGGTGGGGGCTGAGCTGGACAAGGAGGGGTTGCACGCTGCCGTCGCCGTTGCCGGGCGAACCCTTTCAGGGCTCCATCACCGGAATCCATTCGTGCCATTGGACGCCATCTTTGACGAGCTGGCTCCCGTCGACCGGGAGCGGGCTCTGCGGGTGGTTGCACCCTGCATCACCAACGTCATGTGCCTCGAGAAGCAGAGGGACTTTGGTGGTGTTTAGGCGCCCTCTGCATGGGCATGTCCATGTCTCGGCGCAACATGACCATTGGATCAAACTCAGACGGTGCAGATCCGTCACTGTAGCACAAAGCGTGTGGGTGTGTTTGGTTGCATTCTCATCTCAATATAGTTGTTTCCTCTTCGTGTATTTTTGTCAACCTACTAGTGTGGAATCATGCACCCTTCATGCACTCTGCCAAACACCCAAAAGTGGGTCGAGAAGGGAACTTTTGCTCCCATCCCGTGCACCCTTCATACACCCTGTCTAACACTATAGGATGTGCTTCATATGGTTCATGTTTCGTGGAGTACTATAGCACCATACTCTCCATGGGCTGTGGACCTAGTTCTGTTAACATTGATCTCACCGTTCATTCTCGACTGGACAGTCGACAAAGCGGTACTATGTTACATATAGGAGTAGTTGACATGCACACAATACAGCAACAAGATTGTGTAGTACTGACGTATGAACCATTGCACATGCCTAGTAGTAGGAGCACTGTGTATGTTCAAGTGGCTGTCGTGTTTCGCACTCCTCCGTCGTAAGAGTGGAAATGCTTGACGCAATCATTTTTTTCTTCAGAATGAAAAACAGTGGACACGCTCTACCGTGCGGATCCTCCTCCAGCCATGCACTAAATTACTCACTTTCACCGACGTGTGGGACAGCCAGCACCTGGGTCCACCAGCCATGCACTAAATTACTCCGTAGTAGAGTGATGGTAGACTACCCCGATAGAACCGCCACAGTAATGCCCAATGAGCCGTCAAATCACAAAGCTCCCTCCATTCCAGCAATAAGTTGGACGGACGAAGCAACCATCATTTCACTCTTCTCTCTCAGCTTCCTCTCTTGAAGAAAACCCCCACTCGCTTCGCTTCTCCCTCATCTCGTTCCCCCTTTCACTCTTCTCTCTCAGCTTCCTCTCTTGGATAGACGCCGAAGCACCGGCCGATGTGATGTCTATGGCTCTGGCCAAAACCGTCGAGGCTCATGGTACGAAGAAGCGCAAGCACCCCACCGAGACTACCGCAGACAAGCTCAAAGCCATCGCCCTGTCCAAGCCCCCCTCTCCGGGATCCCTCATTAAGCAAGTCCAGGTAATGTATCTTGTTGACGATCTTTTTCTCGATCTTGATCGTGTTTTTTCATCTAACACGCAGTACTAGTACTGGTAGTACAACTTTCTGGGTGATCTTGCATGTGATTTTAGTGTGCCAAATGACGGTTCTAAATTCCTCTTTTGACCAAAACATGCGAGAGGTTGACACTGATTTCTTATAGATTACTTTCAACTACTCCCTCTATCCCAAATTTCTTGTCTTAGATTTGTCTAGATACGGATGTATCTAATACTAAAATGTGACTTGATACATCCGTATCTAGACAAATCTAAGACAAGAATTTTGGGACGGAGGGAGTACTTTATGGACATCAATGCTACCTTTTAAGAGGGTATATTTGCCTCAGTAACTTGTGTTATGGATATTGCATGTAATCCCTCTGCTCTCATGCCTTTCAAGACATGTTCTAGTGTCTTTGTTCACTCATTTCTGTGCGTATATGTAGTCATATATGGAGTATAATATCAAAAATCATCTTATATTTCTGAACGGAGGTAGTAATGAAATATGGTTTCTGTTTGAATTAGAACCAGGTCCGTGGTGGATATGAAGTTCTCAAAGTCATGCCATGTGAACTGGAAGACCTGATGATGAGTTCTACTTCTAAACTATCCAGCTGTTGTGTCCTTGTCGCCGCGTGTCCTGAACTAGTGTTTTCCTGTAGCATTGTTGTCAGGCGTGTTCTTGAGGCTGTACTTGACCACAACAATTTCCTGGTTGTGCCTTCGATTACGAAGGGTGTGGTTCTTGTAAAGCTTCCCAACAAATCTGATGCGACATGTCTTCATCATCATGTTTATGAGTGGAAAGAGCACTCTGTTAGGTTCTCCAAGGTTGACAAGATGGTGATGGTGCATGTAGACATCTCACACAAAGTCCATGGCCTAGTCAGTTATGCGGGGTTCATCCCATAGGTCGGTGGCAAGAAATAGTCTGCAGAGTTTAGTTAGTGAAACTTTGCTTGTCTGTAGTAAGTACTATTGTTTAGTACTTGATTTGTGTTTGTGAACCCTGTATTGTTTATTAGTACTGCCGCTTTTGGTGTGTGGTCAGTCCTGAGAACGGTCTATCTTAATGTTTGTCCACTCAATTTAGTCTGTACATTTTGAAGTATCCAGATCATATTTTTTGTGAGGACGGTTTATCAATTATGGTTACACTCCAATATCTGTATGCATTGCAAGGTTTATCGCACCCACCAGGATTTCCAGTCCCATGGATGTTCGGTCCATACGATTTGTCACGACCTTTGGACTATCCTGCTTGTGGGAGTAGGCAGGGCCCCTGCATGCCACGCGTAGTTGGACGATCAATCTTCTGTTTAGTACATCAACATAGTGATTTCCTGGTAAGGATTCACTCGTGCCACATCAAGTAAATCTTATTGATTTACTGTCTGAATCTTATTGATTTAATGTCATGTTTTCTTTCTTTTCCTGCAATTTTCTGATGCAGGTTTTGCCATGTGACATTCATCACAGAATAAACTGTTTGGTTTGCTCTACGATGGCTATTTTTGTAGGTTTCACTTCTTATGCCGTGTCAGTAACAAAGGCACTGTCCATCACTTATATTACTGGAAAAAATTGGATCAGTATGTTGTCTGAGTACAAGCTGAATCCCTATGATGAACTGTAGTTTGGTTTAACAAAAACGCCACAATTAGTCCTTCTCGCGTTTAAAAGAAATGAAGAAAAAAAACTGGATCACGGTCACGGATCCTAGTCAAGTTAGAAAGCTGATCATAGAAGACCAGACACGATCGCCATTGTCTTGCACAGATCGAGCACCGGCAGTTGCTCTAGCATTGACAGCAGCAGCAACTCAGTCTGATCCAGTTGAGGATTGGGCACCGACCACGTCAGCGGATCAATCTGATCTACCGGAGGATCGGGCATCGACACTGGCACCAGCTCTACAAGGAGCACCATCTCCTGCAGCAGCCGCGGCTTTGGCACCTGCACCAACACTTGCACTTGCATTTGGTCCGGCCCGTGCAGTTGCACCGGTAACAGACTGGGCTGCAGTTCGCACTTCATATACCAAAGTCCTTACAAAAACCGACATGTCCACCTTCTTGGTAAGCATTGGCCACCCAAGTGCTTCATTCTTTTTTCTTTCCATGTTGTTTCACATGATTCACTGTGTTGATCTAACTGTCTGGGTATGTCTTCTTCTTTTCAAATAGATAATTCCTAGAGCAACGAGGGAGTCGTTCAACAATTCGGGCGACCGCGGCCAAGTTTCTCTTACCATGCGCAGCCTTGGTGTGAATGAACCTGCTCAATATACCGTAAGTACAAAGGATGGTCGCATGATGATTGATGCTAAAGGATGGTCAAGGTTCAAATCTAAATCATATCTTGCGGTAGGGGATGATGTCAAAATCGTACTTTCTCGGCAAGGAGAGCTGGTCCAAATCAACTTTGAAATTCTTCAGTAGCAGCACGCAACTGCCGAACTGATCTATCCTCCAAGAGATTTTGATGTAATAATCTGGCATGGTGAAACAAGTGTCCTGTGTGTATAAGTAGTACGACAGTATTATTTATCACATGGTATATCGTTGATAGAATTGCAACTCTGATTGCTGGTTAGGAACTGTCGTTCGATTTCATTCCAACAGTTGCCGTGCTTTATTCAATTTTGTGTATTCGCCTTGTGACAGCATCTAAAACCAGCGCAGTACCGATCGCTTACAATATGAAAAGCGCTGAGGTAGAACACATGGGCCCCCAAACATGCAGGGTCGGCCTGCGGCCCAAAGTCCAGAACTGTGAGCCTATCTGAGTATTATATTCTTAGCTGAACCCCCATAAAAAAAAGTTGAACCCCCATAATGCCCGTGCGTTGCAGAGGGAGTATATTTCTCGGCAAGTTGAGCCTGTGATATAAAAGATTTGTATATTTCTTTACAGAGGGAGTATCTCTCTGTCAAAAAATATATTTATGTGTAACTAGTTACTCCTGTCTTTCTACTTCCTTTCGCTGATATGTGGGGCAACCGGCAACGGGGTCCACGTGCCATATGCACAAATTAGAGTGCACAACTTCACGGTAGACACACCCCGGTCATAGCGCCGCAGTAATGCCCAATGAGCCATCAAATCACAACCCCCCCTTTCCAGCTTCAGCAGTAAGCTGGACGGACGAAGCGGTAATATTTCACTGGGCCTGAATCCCCTTCTCCCTCGTCTGCTTGTTCAGAGAAAACCCCCGCTCGGTGATTGCATAGGGTTTTCTCATGGAGAACCAGGTACGAATTCTTCATCCATCCCCGATAAATCCAAGTCCCTTGGTCGCAGGTAATCCTAGGATGGCAGCCGCGACCATTGATGCATTTTTCTTCGTACTGAATCTAGTGTGTTTCAGTTGCAGTGCCCAAAGTGTGAGTACCCTACAGATTTCTGCGCCCACGGCGAGATGCCACACTTGTTCCTTCTCATCCTACCACAGCATTTTGAAACACGCACAGTATGTTCCTAGAATCCTCTTCTCTATCCAGGAGGGTGGTTTTTTTTTGAACATGTTGTGTTCTCATATTATTTTTCCTGCAGTGAATTATTTGCTCTGCCAGAACACATGTACTCAAGATGCTCGGCCTTGCCATAACTGAATACACTAGTTTAATGGTCACAGTGAAGACAATCCATGGATATTGCTTCCGAGTTGGGTTCATGAACCAAGAAGATCGCTGCTTTTTTTATAGCCGAACTTGGATAAACTTTCTCAAGTGTTACGGACTGAAAGTTGGCGCACAAATGTTGATGGAAATAGCAGAACCTGGTCTCATCTTCACTGCGATCTTCCACCCCGACGTCGTTCCAATTGTTCATCCATGTTAGTTTTGTATCTGGTTCTTGCTTGTTGCCTCGATTACTTCTTAATCCACCTATTATGTCTAACTAATCACAATTTAACTTCAGAAGTAGCAACGAATCTCTCACGAAGATGCTACTTCTAACTAATATTGTCTTATAATTGGTGGCACGTGTAGGTTTTTTCAGAGTTAAGCAGTCTGTTCGTTTGTTAGTCTGTCATAACTCGACTATTACTAATGGCACTGAAGTTGACTGGATCGACATCCACATGTTCCTACACTTTATTGATCGTCTTGAGGTCCTTGTGGGGCGTTTCAATGGTGGAAGGCCACGTGGGATATGTGTGCCACTGCTGCACTTGTTGAACAGGTCCAACTGTGTCGAGAAACTTATGGTATGAGCTGTTTTCTGTTATATATGTTGTTCATAAACTATTGCTTATACACAGTTTTACAGCTGTGATCTTCTTGAAACAGGAACTGCCGAGTTCTATTGTTCCTATACAGATGCCTGACCATGGTCGGGTCAGACTTGCGCTTGGTCACAACATGATGTTTATGTCGGCCTACTCAATTCCCCTTGGAGGCGAAAAGATACTTATTCGTGGGTGGTCTCAGATAATGAAGGCCCGTCCATCTTGGAGAATAGGACAAAAGATTATGTTCATGCTTGCTTTGTACGGTCGAACCTGTATAAGTACTCATACTACTTTCAGCTTTGGTTGTTAAGTGCCCCTGCCAGTTTCAGTTAAGGTTGTTAAGTACTCCTGCTGCTTTTACAGTCTGTCGTGTTTCTTCAGTCCTGTCTTCCTCCAGCTGCCAAAACCAAACCAGCATCGGTGGGGCCGCCTGCTTCCGTGTCACGCCCAAGATGTGATCCTATCCTAAAGGAACTTGAAGGTCCCACCAAGGATAGAAGCGCATCTTGAAGACGCTTTTGCAAGGTGGATATCATTACATCAACATTACATAATAGATGGGGATACATACAAAAGGGCATACAATGCCACACGAATACAACATCATATCATACATAAGATCAACATCCGACTACGGATGAAACACAAATGGAAACTCGAACGACACCCACCCTGCTAGCCCAGGCTGCCGACCTGGAACCTATCCCCTGATCGAAGAAGCAGAAGAAGATCTCAACGCAAGCAAGCATCGCTCTTGCGTCATGATCATCGCATAACCTGTACCTGCAACTGTTGTTGTAGTAATCTGTGAGCCACGAGGACTCAGCAATCCCATTACCATGGGTATGAAGACTAGCAAAGCTAAATGGGAAAGGAAGGGGTAAAGAGGTGAGGCTGCAGCAGTGACTAAGCATGATATGGTGGCTAACATACGCAAATAAGGGCGAGAAGAGAGCAAATGGAACGGTCATGAAGTTAGCAGTGATCAAGAAGTGATCCTGAACTCCTACTTACGTCAAACATAACCCAAAACCGTGTTCACTTCCCGGACTCCGCCGAAAAGAGACCATCACGGCTACACACGCGGTTGATGCGTTTTAATTCGAATCAGGTGTCAAGTTATCTACAACTAGACATTAACAAATTCCCATTTGCCCATAACCGCGGGCATGGCTTTCGAAAGTTTAAACCCTGCAGGGGTGTCCCAACTTAGCCCATGATAAGCTCTCGCGATAAAAAAAGGATATACCTTCTCCTAGGAAGACCCGATCAGACTCAAAAATCCCGGTTTACAAGACATTTCGACAATGGTAAAACAAGACCAGCAAGACCGGCCGATGCGCCAACAATCCCGATAGGAGCTACACATATCTCGTTCTCAGGGCAACACCGGATGAGGAATCCATACAACTAAAACCAGACCTCAAGTTTCCCTGAGGGGGCACTGCAAAGGGCTCTAGTTCGGACCAACACTTAGACAAGCATTGGCCCGGGGGGGCTATAATAAAGATGACCCTTGGGTTAATTACTCCCAAGGGAAATGTAGGTGGTGGTGAGGCAAATGGTAAAACCAATGTTGGGCCTTGCTGGAGGAGTTTTATTCAAAGCGACCTGTCAAGGGGGTCCCATAAATCACCCAACCGCGTAAGGAACGCAAAATCCGGGAACATAACACCGGTATGACGGAAACTAGGGCGGCAAGAGTGGAACAAAACTCCAGGCATAAGGCCGAGTCTTCCACCCTTTACCAAGTATATAGATGCATTAATTAAATAAGAGATATTGCGATATCCCAACATAATCCTGTCCACCATGGAGCAATCTTCAACTTCACCTGCAACTAACAACGCTACAAGAGGGGCTGAGCAAAGCGGTAACATAGCCAAGCAACGGTTTGCTAGGAAGGGTGTCAAAGGTTAGAGGTTGATGGCAATTTGGGAGGCTTGAGGAGCAAAAGATAGGTAACACAGCATAGCGATAGAATGAAGCAACTAGCATAGCAATGATAGTAGTGAGATCCAGGGTAGCGGTCATCTTGCCTGAAATCCCGCTAGGAAGAAGAACGAGTCCAAGAAGAAGACGAATAGGAGTAGTCGAACGAATCCTCACAATCGCAACATTATCGGAACTAAGAAGCAACACCGGAAAGAAACAAACAACATGGTAAACATCCATCACATAAGCATGGCACGATGCACAACCAAGTATGATGCATGTCCGGTTTAAAGAGGCATGGCATGGCAAAGTGCACAAACAATACTACAAATTAAGTGGAGCTCAATATGCAATGAGTTGCATATTGACGAAACACCACATCAATTATTTAGTTCTCTCTCGGTTTTGTACCCAACAATATTATATGTTATTAAACATGGCAATGGGTGAAGCATATGAAAACTACCTATCTAGGCAAGTTTAAATGAGGCCGGAAACAACAAACAACAATTCCGGAAAATCCTCATATGCGTATTTTGGATTTGGTACTGTTCTGCCCTAAACACAATTTTAATGATGTCAAACAGAAAAATTAAGTGCACCATGTTAAACTAGGCATTTTTTCCACCCCATTTACATATAAAGAACATTTAAAACCGAGCTACGGTTATTTAGTTATGAAATAAATCATTTTAACATGGCATATTAGCAAATTTAAACAAACAGCAAGTTAAACATTTTTAACATGGATAAAAGTGGGATATTATTAATCTACACAAAATTCTAAGCATTTTACATGTTTAAATCATTTAAATCTGATGCACGGTTCAAGAGTTACTAATGCATGAACATGAGGGACTTTTCTGCAAATCTGTAATGCACTGGATAAAGCTAAATCGCAGATCTGGGAAAAAACGTACATGGGCCGAATCTGTCTGGCCCGATAGTGTATAGGAGGGGGACTGGAGGGGCTGCTCACCCATGGGCTTGGCCCGGTGAGGCAGAGGCGAACTGGGTCGGATCTGGAGATGGCAAGGGGAGGCTGCAAATATGGAAAGTTACATCCGTGGCGTTACAACACTCCACCACTACGAGAGGATCTCGTCCCGAGATCTAGGATGGCACCGGAGGGAAAAGGAAGATGAAGATAAGAGGTAAACTAAGTTGCTTCTTTGACGAACGAGTGAAACCACGAACTTTGAGAGGTTGAGCAATTTAAAAGAAAGAGTACAACAGAGATGAACGAGATTGCAAACAATCCGTTAGAAAAGAGGAACACGAAGTATTACGAGAACTTGAAGGTTGAAAGACATGGAAATAAGAGCTTCACGAATGAAAAGAATATGACCACCTCGGTATAATGAGATAGCCAAGGAACAAGAATGTCAGAATTTGGACAGCACTCCGGTAGAAAAGAGAAGAAAACTTGATGAGAAGAAAAGATATTGAAGAGATGATACAACACTCCGGTTAAATGGATAAGCAAGAAAATAACACGATCCTCACAAAACGAGGTGACGGGTGAAGAGCACAACATCACAATGCCTCCGTAACGAAAGAATAGAAGATAGATCATTGGAATAACAGAATGGAGTAGAAAATGCCAACTTCTGCCACAAATGAGCTTGGAAAGCACCCTTCCAAGAAGGTTATAACGGAGTTGTTGCAAAAACCAACAACGAAAGAACAAGCTTGTAGTGGGCTTATGGAAAACATCTCAAGACTATGAGGTGACAACCGGCCACTAATGGAAACCATTGATTTGATTGAGAGAACCAAAGAGATGAAAACTTCTTCCGCCAAGAGGATAAAGAGCAAGCTTGGGTCATGCATAATCACCACAAATAGCAACAACCCTTAAGGAAGAGCTTTAGGTGAAATCTGACACAAGATAACTCCAACGAAGAAGTTGATTGGTCTAAAAGATATCTTGAACAAAGAGAAAATGATGGATTTAAAATACCTCATCCTTGACAACATATGAATCATGAAACATGAAGGAAATTGTCAAGAGTGACATAACACCACCTCAAAAGATAATGTAGAAATAATTGCACTTTGGAATGCAAGAAGAAGAATACTTGAGCTCCTCAAAACAAAACATGTGTTGAGCACCATGTTTATTTTAGAGTATAGCTTGGCGGGTCATAACTTCGAGAGAAATCTTGAAGAACAATTGAAGAATGAAAGAAATCCTTGAGGAACCACCATGTAGATCTTCCATGAAGAACTTAGGTAATAAAAGGATGATAAAAAGAAAGATAACTTGAAAACACAAGGTGAAGCCTTGCGATGATTTAGACGGAGCTTCGCGACGAGATAATGCGGAAAACTTGGAACTCCGGAAAAAGAATAGGTGAAACACTAGAACCGAGAATTACTTCATCATGAACAATCTCCGGAAGAAAAGAATTGAATCACCTCGAGGAAATAAGAATAAGATTTATTGTATGCTTATCCTTCATCAAATTAAATTGATGGCAAGCAATGGATTTTGCATATTACTTATTCTCGTAGAAAGGATTAAGAGAGATATATCGTAAAGTTAAGAAGGTATTTATGGAACCACCGGTGGGATTTGGAAACAACGAATGAATTGATATGATTACAAAGGAAGTGAAAATCTTGAATTAACCACCGTAAAAATTGAAAATGAAAGTGGCAAAGGCACAATTTATGGGAAGAATTGGAAAATGAATGAAGATACTTGTGGGGATTTAGATACATGAGAACGAAGAGATCATGAACTTATTAGAGGGTATTTGAACGATGCACCGGTAAGATTTGGAGAACGATAGATACACGCTGAGAATGAAGAGTTATGACCTAATGGCCTTCGGAGGAAAGAAATGGAAACAACTCAAGAAATGCTTCGGATGGTAAAAAAAGAATTGTCACAATCAAAACAATTATGTGGATAGCATGAAGCTAGAACCATGAATATTCAAGAGAATGGACCAAGATTTGAGAGAAATCCTTCTTCGGTCTTCAAATGTTGAGAATGATGATGAGAACCACCATGAATTTTGAGATACTCCGGGAGAATGGAAAGCAAAGAAGTTGAGCCAACAATGAAAATGATTTGAAATCGATCTTGGAAAGGCATGTGACTGATGAAATCCATTCTTACGTCACACTCTGAAAAGAATTTGGGAATAGCTCTAGAATAACTAGAAGAGTCGGGTAAGATCCTATGAAAAGACCTGTGGGTTAGGGCCAACTCAAAAGAAAACACCGCTGAACAATTTTAAAGAGAGGTTGCACCGGTTGAATTAAATGACTTGAATGAGATAACAACCTCGAAATGTCTTGAACGGATTGAGAATGGAAACACAACTCTTGTGAGATATCTTCAGCACTCTAGAACAAATGAATAGGAAGAAATGAATGATTAAGAGGTGCATCGGCATGATAAAGCATTAGAAACGAGGAAAGGAATATGATGAATATCGAAAGCTTGAATTGGATCCACCGGAGAAGAAACAACAATGAAGGATGATGAACTTGAAATTGTTGAGCATCTTCATGGGGAATCACCAGATAAGAACATGGAAAGAAAAGAATGAAGAGACTTCGCACAAATAAAAGGATACATGATTAAGAAATCTGAGTCCTTGAAGAAAAAGGGTGGGAGGGCGGGAAAACAAAGGCAGCTTGGGGACGGATGAAACAAACACCGTTGAGAAAACTTAGAATTGATCTCGCAAATATTGAAATGATCGGATCCACTTGAAGAGAAGCACACCGGTTGGAAAGAATTGACATGACAATCTCGATGATCAAAAGGATTAGTACTCTCATAGAAATATGAGAACACCGCTTGAAAGGTATGGATTCAACATTTGACTTCCAAGCAACTCGAATACCACAAATAAAACAAAACAAAGGATTTGGCTTGCAGAATAAGCCGGAACAAATACATATGATAGAGATTTACCCAATCCCATATCATGCATCTGTCGGAAAGATATTCTAGGAGCTACTTGAATTCACACCTATAAACTCCCGAAACTTTCTGGTTATGCAATCTGGTGTTGGGGATACAGGAGAAGCAATATATCTCACCCAAACTAACAATCCCTACATCCAGCTGTATCCATCCGTCAACACATAACCAAGAAAACTCCGGAAATCGTGTACCTCAACCTTTGAAAAGCATCTGTTATACGAGCTATGGCAATACTCCCGAACTTCCTAGTACTGGGTGACGTCGAGGTTATCTCACCAACAACTGCATAAAAGAGATTTTCGATGTCGGCAAAACTCAGGTATTCCAGAACTGCAATGATAAAATTGTGACGACAACACCTTGAAGCTCAACTCCCCGGGTCACTGCCACATAAAAGACGGGAGGCACCAAGAACAATGTTCTCGTCACAAAACCATCGGAACGATTCCAAGATACCCGCGTGATCCTAAAAAAATTTAGTGAAATTTGAGGAGAGGAAAGACAAAACATCTATGTCAGGGGTCCTCAACAGAGCGACGAAGGGTCTGAGGCGTAAAAAGAATCCTACTCTCCGATATATATAATCCCAAGACTCAAAAATAGTTTTCTTCTAGACTCAACAACGGCCAACAATCAAGGGGGCTCCTATGGTCGGTCGAGGCTCTGATACCAACTTGTCACGCCCAAGATGCGACCCTATCCTAAAGGAACTTGAAGGTCCCACCAAGGATAGAAGCGCATCTTGAAGACACTTTTGCAAGGTGGATATCATTACATCAACATTACATAATAGATGGGGATACATACAAAAGGGCACACAATGCCACACGAATACAACATCATATCATACATAAGATCAACATCCGACTACGGATGAAACACAAACACAAACTCGAACGACATCCACCCTGCTAGCCCAGGCCGCCGACCTGGAACCTATCCCCTGATCGAAGAAGCAGAAGAAGATCTCAACGCAAGCAAGCATCGCTCTCGCGTCATGATCCTCACATATCATGTACCTGCAACTGTTGTTTTAGTAATCTGTGAGCCACGAGGACTCAGCAATCCCATTACCATGGGTATCAAGACTAGCAAAGCTAAATGGGAAAGGAAGGGGTAAAGAGGTGAGGCTGTAGCAGTGACTAAGCATGATATGGTGGCTAACATACGCAAATAAGAGCGAGAAGAGAGCAAATGGAACGGTCGTGAAGCTAGCAGTGATCAAGAAGTGATCCTGAACTCCTACTTATGTCAAACATAACCCAAAACCGTGTTCACTTCCTAGACTCCGCCGAAAAGAGACCATCACGGCTACACACGCGGTTGATGCGTTTTAATTCGAATCAGGTGTCAAGTTATCTACAACCGGAGATTAACAAATTCCCATCTGCCCATAACCACGGGAACAGCTTTCGAAAGTTTAAACCCTGCAGGGGTGTCCCAACTTAGCCCATGATAAGCTCTCGCGATCAACGAAGGATATACCTTCTCCCAGGAAGACCCGATCAGACTCGGAATCCCGGTTTACAAGACATTTCGACAATGGTAAAACAAGACCAGCAAGACCGCCCGATGCGCCGACAATCCCGATAGGAGCTGCACATATCTCGTTCTCAGGGCAACACCGGATGAGCAATCCGTACAACTAAAACCAGACCTCAAATTTCCCTGAGGGGGCGCTGCAAAGGGCTCTAGTTCGGACCAACACTTAGACAAGCATTGGCCCCGGGGGGGCTATAATAAAGATGACCCTTGGGTTAATTACTCCCAAGGTAAATGTAGGTGGTGGTGAGGCAAATGGTAAAACCAATGTTGGGCCTTGCTGGAGGAGTTTTATTCAAAGCGGACTGTCAAGGGGGTCCCATAAATCACCCAACCACGTAAGGAACGCAAAATCCGGGAACATAACACCGGTATGACGGAAACTAGGGCGGCAAGAGTGGAACAAAACACCAAGCATAAGGTCGAGTCTTCCACCCTTTACCAAGTATATAGATGCATTAATTAAATAAGAGATATTGTGATATCCGAACATAATCCTGTCCACCATGGAGCAATCTTCAACTTCACCTGCAACTAACAACACTATAAGAGGGGCTGAGCAAAGTGGTAACATAGCCAAGCAACGGTTTTCTAGGAAGGGTGTCAAAGGTTAGAGGTTCATGGCAATTTGGGAGGCTTGAGGAGCAAAAGATAGGTAACGCAGCATAGCGATAGAATGAAGCAACTAGCATAGCAATGATAGTAGTGAGATCCAGGGTAGCGGTCACCTTGCCTGAAATCCCGCTAGGAAGAAGAACGAGTCCAAGAAGAAGACGAATACGAGTAATCGAACGAATCCTCACAATCGCAACATTACCGGAACTAAGAAGCAACACCGGAAAGAAACAAACAACATGTTAAACAACCATCACATAAGCATGACATGATGCACAACCAAGTATGATGCATGTCCGGTTTAAAGAGGCATGGCATGGCAAAGTGCACAAACAATACTACAAATTAAGTGGAGCTCAATATGCAATGAGTTGCATATTGACGAAACACCACATCAATTATTTAGTTCTCTCTCGGTTTTGTACCCAACAATACTAAATGTTATTAAACATGGCAATGGGTGAAGCATATGAAAACTACCTATCTAGGCAAGTTTAAATGAGGCCGGAAACAACAAACAACAATTCCGGAAAATCCTCATATGTGTATTTTGGATTTGTTACTGTTCTGCCCTAAACACAATTTTAATGATGTCAAACAGCAAAATTAAGTGCACCATGTTAAACTAGGCATTTTTCCACCCCATTTACATATAAAGAACATTTAAAACTGAGCTACGGTTATTTAGTTATGAAATAAATCATTTTAACATGGCATATTAGAAATTGTAAACAAACAGCAAGTTAAACATTTTTAACATGGATAAAAGTGGGATATTATTAATCTATACAAAATTCTAAGCATTTTACATGTTTAAATCATTTAAATTCGATGCACGGTTCAAGAGTTATTAATGCATGAACATGAGGGACTTTTCTGCAAATCTGTAATTCACTGGATAAAGCTAAATCGCAGATCTGGGAAGAAAACGTACACGGGCCGAATCTGTCTGGCCCGATAGTGTACAGGAGGGGACTGGAGGGGCTGCTCACTCATGCGCTTGGCCCGGTGAGGCAGAGGCGAACTGGACCGGATCTGGAGAAGGCAAGGGGAGGCTGCAAATAGGGAAAGTTACATCCGGGGCGTTACATTCCGCCACCCATGGCTGGCTGCGCCTCAGCGCACACATCACCGCTCCACCGTCTCCTAAATCGTTAATGCTGATGTCTTCCACGTGCTTTGGTGTGCTCGCCGCAGCACCGCCCTCTCGCGTTGTCAACATAGTCAACAAACAACAGGAATCGGCAGAAGTATGTGGAGAGGATGACAGTAGGGGCCCACCACGTCAGCTTATGGAAAAATAAAATGCTTCCTCCTAGTGTTTTCCTGACATGTGGGACCCACGACATCGTGAGCGTATATAGTCAATAGACAAGAGAACAGCACAAGATCGGCTGACACCTGGGACGTAGCTACTCGAGCAGTATTTTTTTTGTTTGGTATTGTTGAGACGGAGCACGGTTTGAACTGGGCTGTGGCCCGTCTAGCCCAGGCTTATATTTTATGTTCACCATGTGACCAGCCCAGCTATTTTTTCTTTGTGCAAATGAGCCCAGTTTATTTTTTCTGAAGAATACCCAATCTAGGCCTACTTATTTTTCTATGCCTTGAAAGTAATATGAAATGGGTTGTAAATATAAAAACAGATGACAAATTGGCAATTACTTTATAATTTCTGATTTTTTTCACATTTTTAGATTCCTATTTCACTGGGCATTAACCTAATTCAAATATATCTTCAAAGTACTTTAAATCTGGCTCGACATTTCGGTATTAAAAATAGTTTGGAACCCACAAAAATATGGCCAACCAAAAAAAACGACTGCAATAAATTGCATAAGAAGTTGCCATGAGCTATATATAAATTATTAAAAAAAGAGGGAGTGGTCTGACTTGTGGGCCTGTTTAGTTGACGCGTATGCAAGATTTTTTTTAGTTATTATATACAACGTCAACAAATGATTCTAGCGGACGTAACCGTTGGATGTCAATCCAACGGCCGTCGTGTTTCTTCAATCTCTGATCTTCTTACTCCAGCCGCCAAAGCAGCGCCGGCGGGACTGCCTGCTCCCGCCTCCCGTGGCCGGCTGTGCTGCCGCGCAGGCCTCAGCGCCCCCTACTACTCCCACCGCTGGCCAGGGCATCCCTCTACTCACCCACACCCCCTGTTATTCTGCGGCAATGGCAGCCTCACACCACAGCCGAACCGGTGAACCCTCGTACTCCTTTCCGCGTGGGCTTCCACTGCCGCATCTTCCCCGGCTCCACGTCGTCCCCTTCCTAGGCCTCGCCGTCGTCCACCGCTGTGGTGCTCTCGGTGCGGCGTGGTCAATGTGGTCAACGACTGACTTCCATCGGAAGAGTACTGTACGTGGAGAGGCTGATAGCTGGGTCCACGGCAGCCGCAAGGAAGTGCCTCCTTATTACGCGGAAAATAATTATTCCTCCACCTAACATCTGGGACCCACTGGACGGGCCACCAGTATTTCTTAAAAAAACATTTCCCCCTGACTGCTGGGACCAATAGGTCGGGCCACCGTATTTCGCGAAAAAAACGTTCCCCCGCTGTCAGCTCGGACCCACCGGAAGTGCCTCCTTATTACGCACAAAAAAATGAATACCCCCTGCTAGCTGGGACCAACCTTGGTGGGAGACTGACTTGTGGGCCTACTAAGTTGACTGGGATGGAGGCCTCTGTCAAATTTAGTCAATATATGAACGATTCTAGCTCCAGTGACCGTACGATGTCCATCCAATGGCCGTAGTGCTTCTTCAACCTCTGGTCTTCTTGCTCCAGCCGCCCAATGCAGCACCGGTCGTGGCCGCCTGCTCCTGCCGCCCATGGCCGGTTGTGATGCCGCGGAGGCCTCACCTCCCCCTACTACTCCCACCGCTGCCAGGCCATCCCTCTACGCACCCACACCCCCTGTTATTCTGCAGCGATGGCAGCCTCACACCGCAGCCGAACGAGTGAACCCTCATACTCCTCTACGCATGGGCATCCACTGCCGTGTCTTCCCAGGCTCCGCGTCGTCCCCTTCCTAGGCCTTGCCGTCGTCCACCGCCCTGGTGCTCTTGGCGCGGCATGGTCAACTTGGTCAAAGAATGGCTTCCATCGGACGTGGACTGTACGTGGAGAGACTGACAGCTGGGTCCACAGCCGCGGCAAGGAAGTGCCTCCTTATTATGTGCAAAATAATTATTCCTCCACCTGACAGCGGGGACCCACCGGACGGGCCACCGTATTTCGCGAAAAAAACATTTCCCCATGTCTGCTGGGACCCACGAGCTACATCTTCGCACGCAAGGAAGTGCGTTCGAAAAAACGATTCGCCCCCCTGACTGCTGGGACCCACCAGCTACATCATCGCATGCAAGGAAGTGTGTCCGGGCAAAAAAAATGATTCGCCCCCCTGACTGCTGGGACCCACCAGCTACATCTTCGCAGGCAAGGAAGTGCCTGACAGTTGGGACCCACCTGGTCGAAGCGTACGTACCATTGGAATTCTGGTCGCGAACATGTACGTACATACTGGTCGATGTAGAAGCGCGCACGTGTCGTAGTAGAGGCGCACACGTAGCATGTACACGTACGTACAGCGGCGAGGGTGCAAGAAAGAAAATACGGTTACGTACGTACATACGGGCAGGGTCTCGAACGCCTACTCGCGCATACGTACATGCCTGGGTCGGAACGGAGAAACAACATCGTCGTCGTGTTCATGGGTAGGCAACGGAATGCGTCGTGTTCATCGGGAGGCAACGGAACGCATGGGAGCCAACCGGCTAGGTCGAAACGGAATGCGTGGTCGTGTTCATCGGGAGGGCTTGGACGGAACAGGTGATGGAAACGAGGCCCGGCGTACCGCATAACGGAGGAAACGGCCTTGTGTTCGACAGGCCACATTCGAAACGGGGTCCTGTGATCGGGAGGGACCTGGCGTACCGCAAAACGGAGGAAACGGATCCTCCTACGGTCGAAACGGGGGTCCTGTTGATCGGGAGGGGTGTGGCGTACCACAAAACGGAGGAAACGGACCTCCTACGGTCGAAACGGGGGTCCTGTTGATCGGGAGGGGTGTGGCGTACTGCAAA
>NC_041383.1:588188180-588261023 GCF_002162155.2 Triticum dicoccoides | reverse complement strand
TGTTCATCCCAGAGGCAGCATCGATCGGCTTCAGTTAGTAGAAGTAGCGAAGGAATCGCTCCATCGGGTTCAGTTAACAGCCATCGATCGATCACTCAGGTTCAGTAATGTGTAGCCTGTAGTGCAATCGCTCGGGTTCAGTTAGAGCCCAACGCCTCGCTCGGCTTCAGTTAGAGCCAACGCCTCGCACACACGCGCGTACGTACGAGAGAAATGCGCATCGCTCCGCCCCCGACCTCCCACCATAACTGGCAACTCCCCGAAATTTTCCTCCTCCTCGCTTCTACCACGGTTTTTTCCGTCATGGACGGCCCAAAGAATGTCGTGCAGCTGCGTCTCCGGCCCGCCCAGGACGAAAAGCCCATTTCTGTCATGATTTTTTGTCATAGAAGTAGGAGCCCACCACATCTATGATGATACCGGGTTTTGTCACAATTATCGTCATAGAAGTGTCATATGTATGACAGAAAAAAAATCGTTCGGCCCAAAATGTCACGCATGTGTCTTTTTTTGTAGTGTTGGGCCTTCCCCGCGCCTAGGGTTGGAAACCCTAGGGGTGGGGGGCGCCCCACTTGACTTGGGGGGCAAGTCCCCCCCTTGGCCGCCCCCCCCTTGAGATAGGATCTCTAGGGGCCGGCGCACCCCCTAGGGCCCCTATATAAAGAGGGGGGAGGGAGGGCAGCCGCACCCTAGTCCCTGGCGCCTCCCTCTCCCCCCATACCACCTCTCCCTCTCGCTGAGCTTGGCGAAGCCCTGCCGAGATCGCCGCTACTTCCACCACCACGTCGTTGTGCTGCTGGATCTCCATCAACCTCTCCTTCCCCCTTGGTGGATCAAGAAGGAGGAGACGTCTTCCCCAACAGTATGTGTGTTGAATGCGGAGGTGCTGTCCGTTCAGCACTAGGATCTTCGGTGATTTGGATCACGACGAGTACGACTCCCTCAACCCCGTTCTCTTGAATGCTTCCGCTCGCGATCTACAAGGGTATGTAGATGCACTCCTCTCTCTTGTTGCTAGATGACTCCATAGATTGATTTTGGTGAAGCGTAGAAATTTTTTATTTTCTGCAACGTTCTCCAACACATCCCTACAAAATCATATAGTTAGGCTATGCTTCATTTCCATCACACAAAGATGTTCCCAACTTCTATACCCCCGATGACAAGCCAAGCAATTGTTTCATACTTAAATAATCTCAAACTTTTTCAACCTTCACGCAATACATGAGCGTGAGCCATGGATATAGCACTATGGGTGGAATAGAATATGATGATGGGGATTGTGTGGAGAAGACAAAAAAGGAGAAAGTCTCACATTGATGAGGATAATCAACGGGCTATGGAGATGCCCATCCATTGATGTGAACATGAGGAGTAGGGATTGCCATGCAACGGATGCACTAGACCTATAAATGAATGCTCAACAAAAGAAAACTAGTGGGTGTGCATCCAACTCACTTGCTCACGAAGACCTAGGGCATTTGAGGAAGCCCATTGTAGGAATATACAAGCCAAGTTCTATAATGAAAAATTCCAACTAGTATGAAAAAGACAACCTATGAGACTCACTATACGAAAAACATGGTGCTACTTTGAAGCACAATATATGAGACTCACTACATGAAGAACATGGTGCTACTTTGAAGCACAAGTGTGGAAAAAGAGATAGTAACATTGCCCTTTTTATTTTTTTATTTTTTCTTTTCTTTTCTTTTTTTTCCTTTTCTTTTTTTTCTTTGGCCTTTTTTTTGGCCTTTCTTTTTTTTCTTTTTTTTGGGCAATGCTCTAATAAAGATGATCATCACACTTTCATTGATTACAACATATGAATTACAACTCGAAACTAGAACAAGATATGACTCTAAATGAATGCCTCCGGCGGTGTACCGGGATGGTGCAATGAATCAAGAGTGACATGTATGAAAAATAATGCATGGTGGCTTTGCCACAAATATGATGTTAACTACATGATCATGCAATGGCAATATGACAAAAGTAAAGTATGTCATGATGACGATGAACGGAACAGTGGAAAGTTGCATGGCAATATATCTCGGAATGGCTATGGAAATGCCATAATAGGTAGGTATGGTGGCTGTTTTGAGGAAGATATAAGGAGGTTTATGTGTGATAGAGCGTATCGTATCACGGGGTTAATATGCACCGGCGAAGTTTGCACCAACTCTCAAGGTGAGAAAGGGCAATGCACGGTACCGAAGAGGCTAGCAATGGTGGAAAGGTAAAAGTGCGTATAATCCATGGACTCAACATTAGTCAAAAGAACCCATATACTTATTGCAAAAAATTATAAGTCATCAAAAATAAAGCACTACACGCATGCTCCTAGGGGGGTAGATTGGTAGGAAAAGACCATCGCTCGTCCCCGACCGCCACTCATAAGGATGCACAAGCCAGGTACACTTCATGTTTCAAATTTGTCACACAACTTTAACCATACGTGCATGCTATGGGACTTGCTAACTTCAACACAAGCATTCTTTAAATTCACAATCACCCAACTAGCATGACTTTAATATCACTACCTCCATATCTCAAAACAATTATCAAGTATCAAATTGATCATAGCATCCAATTCACTTCCTCTGATAGTTTTTTATTATACCCAACTTGGATGCCTACCATTCTAGGACCAATTTATAACCATAGCAAATACCATGCTGTTCTAAAAGACTCTCAAAATAATATAAGTGAAGCATGAGAGACTAACATTTTTTATAAAATCAAGCCACCCCGTGCTCTAAAAGATATAAGTGAAGCACTAGAGCAAAAACTATCAAGCTCAAAAGATATAAGTGAAGCACGTAGCAAATTCTAATAAATTCTAATCAAATAGGCTTCTCCCAAAAGTTGTGTACAGAAAGGATGAATGTGGTAAACTAAAAGGCAAAGACTAATATAATACACGATGCTCCAAGCAAAACACATATCATGTGGCAAATAAAAATATAGCTCCAAGTAAAGTTACCAATGAACAAAGACGAAAGAGGGGATGCCTTCCCGGGGCATCCCCAAGCTTAGGATTTTGTCTATTCTTGAATATCTTGGGGTGCCATGGGCATCCCCAATCTTAGGCTCTTGCCACTGCTTATTCCATAGTCCATAAAAGCTTTACCCAAAACTTGAAAACTTCACAACACAAAACTCAATAGGAAATCTTATAAGCTCCGTTAGTGAAAGAAAACAAAACCACCACATAAGGTACTGTAATGAACTCATTCTTTATTTGTTTTAGTGTTAAACCTACTGTATTCCAAGTTCTCTATGGTTAATACCCTTACATACTAGCCATAGATGCATCAAAATAAGCAAACAACACACGAAAAACAGAATCTGTCAAAAACAGAACAGTCTGTAGAAATCTCTGTAACTAATGCAAACTTCTGGAACTCTAAAAGTCCTACCAAAATAGGACGTACTGGAAAATTTGTTTATTGATCAGAATCAAAAAGAATCAATGCAAAATCACGTTTCTGTGATTTATTGAATTTTTTCTCGTGACCGCAAAGTTTCTGTTTTCAGCAGAATGAAATCAACTATCATCGTAGTTTATCCTATAGGTTCTACTTGGCACAAACACTAATTAAAAGATAAAAACATATCTAAACATAAATTAGATGCAAAATTTTATTACTAAACAGGAACAAAAACAAGAAACATAAATAAAATTGGGTTGCCTCCCAACTAGCGCTATCATTTAACGCCCCTAGCTAGGCATAAAAGCGAAGATAGATCTAAGTAGTGCCATCTTTGGCACTTGATTCATATGTAGCTCGCATGATAGATTCATAAGGTAATTTGACTTTATTTCTTGGAAAGTGCTCCATGCCTTTATTTAATGTAAATTGGAATCTAATATTCCCTTCCTTCATATCAATAATCGCACCAATCGTTCTAAGGAAAGGTCTACTAAGAATAATAGGGCAAGAAAGATTGCAATCTATATCAAGAACGATAAAATCTACGGGCACCAAATTTCTACTAGCAACAATGAGAACATCATTGATCCTTCCCATTGGCTTTTTAATGGTGGAATCCGCAAGGTGCAAATTTAAAGAGCAATCATCAAGATCGTGGAAACCTAGAATATCACATAAAGATTTCGAAATCGTGGAAACACTAGCACCCAAATCACACAAAGCAAAACACTCATGATCTTTAATTCTAATCTTTATAGTAGGTTCCCACTCATCATTAAGTTTTCTAGGCATAGAAACTTCCAAATTAAGTTTTTCATCATAAGATTGCAACAAGTCATCAACGATATGTTTGGTAAATGCTTTATTTTGACTATAAGCATGTGGAGAATTAACAACGGATTGCAACAAGGAAATACAACCTTCTAAAGAACAATTATCATAATCAAATTCCTTGAAATCCGAGATAGTGGGTTCAACGCTATTTAAAGTCATGACCTCTCCAATCCCACTTTTACCAATTTTAGCATCAAGATCTAAAAACTCCGAATTTTTGGGATGCCTTCTAGGTAAAGTTGACTCATCTTCAGTCCCATAATTTTCAAGATTCATATTGCAAAACAAAGATCTAATAGGAGACACATCAATAACTTTAAGATCCTCATCATTATTTTCATGGAAACTAGAAGAACACGCCTTTACAAAGCTATCTTTCTTAGCACGCAATCTAGCGGTTCTTTCCTTGCACTCGTCAATAGAAATTCTCATTGCTTTGAGAGACTCATTGATATCATGCTTAGGAGGATAAGATCTAAGTTTAAGAGAATCAACATCAAGTGAAAGTCTATCAACGTTCCTAGCCAAATCATCAACTTTGAGCAATTTTTCTTCAAGCAAGGCATTAAAATTCTTTTGAGAAATCATAAATTCTTTCACACTATTCTCAAAATCAGAGGGCATCTTATTAAAATTACCATAAGAATTATTGTAGGAATTTCCATTATTATTAGAGGTATTACTAGGGAACGGTCTAGAATTAAAGTTTTCTCTATAAGCATTGTTTCCAAAACTATTCCTACCAACAAAATTCACATCCATAGATTCATTATTATTCTCAATCAAAGTAGACAAAGGCATATCATTGGGATCAAGAGGAGTATTTTTAGTAGCAAATAATTTCATAAGTTCATCCATCTTTCCACTCAAAACATTGATTTCTTCTATAGCATGCACTTTTTTACTAGAAGATCTTTCGGTTTGCCATTGAGAATAATTAGCCATAATATTATCAATAAGTTTTGTAGCATCTCCTAATGTGATTTCCATAAACGTGCCTCCCGTGGCATAAAATTTTTGTATGATCATCCATAAATTCAAACCATGAGTAGGGCAATTGCAAATCATCAATTTCATTCTTTCCCAAGATTGGGCAACATGCTCATGATCAAGTTGTTTAAAATTCATAATATCGTTCCTAAGAGTGATAATCTTAGCGGGAGGAAAATACTTAGAGATAAAAGCATCTTTGCACTTGTTCCAAGAATCAATACTATTTTTAAGCAAAGACAAAAACCAAACCTTAGCACGATCTCTAAGTGAAAACGGAAATAACTTCAATTTAACAATATCATTATCCGTATCTTTCTTCTTTTGCATATCACACAAATGAACAAAGTTGTTTAGATGAGTAGCGGCATCTTCATTAGGAAGGCCGGCGAATTTATCTTTCATAACAAGATTCAGCAAAGTAGTATTGATTTCACAAAACTCAACATCATTAAGAGGAGCAATCGGAGTAGTAAGGAAATCATTATTATTGGTATTCGAGAAATCACACAATTTGGTATTATCTTGCGCCATGGCAACAAGTAATCCAACACACAAGAAAACAGAAAAAGGCAACCGAAAAAGAGGAGGAGAAGATTGGGAAAGAGAGGGCAAATAAAACGCCAAGGGTGAAGTGGGCGAGAGGAAAACGAGAGGCAAATGGCAAATAATGTAAATGCGAGGGAGATAGTTTTGTGATGGGTACTTGGTATGTCTTGACTTGAGCGAAGACCTCCCCGGCAACGGCGCCAAAAATCCTTCTTGCTACGTCTTGAGCTTGCGTTGGTTTTCCTTGAAGAGGAAAGGGTGATGCAACAATAGTAGCGTAAGTATTTCCCTTAGTTTTTGAGAACCAAGGTATAAATCCAGTAGGAGGCTCCTCAAAAGTCCCACGCACCTACACAAACAAACAAAGAACTTGCAACCAACGCAATAAAGGGGTTGCCAATCCCTTCATAGCCACTTGCGAAAGTGAGATCTGATCGAGATAGTATGATAAGATAAATATATTTTTGGTATTTTATAATATAGATGCAAAAAGTAAAGATGCAAATAAAAGTAGATTGGAAGCAAATATGATAAGAGATAGACCCGGTGGCCATAGGTTTCACTAGAGGCTTCTTTCAAGATAGCATAAGAATTACGGTGGGTGAACAAATTACTGTCGAGCAATTGATAGAAAAGCAAATAGTTATGATATTATCTAGGCATGATCATGTATATAGGGATCACGTCCGCAACAAGTAGATCGACTCCTGCCTGCATCTTCTACTATTACTCCACACATCGACTGACTCCTGCCTGCATCTAGAGTATTAAGTTCACAAAGAACAGAGTAACACATTAAGCAAGATGACATGATGTAGAGGGATAAACTCATGCAATATGATATAAACCCCATCTTTTTATCCTTGATGGAAAACAATACAATACGTGCCTTGCAACCCTTTCTGTCATTGGGTATGGACACCGCAAAATTGAACCCAAAGCTAAGCACTTCTCCATGGCAATAAAGATCAATCTAGTAGGTCAAACCAAACCGATAATTCGAAGAGACTTGCAAAGATAACTCAATCATACATAAAAGAATTCAGAAGAGATTCAAATATTTCTCATAGATAAACTTGATCATAAACCCACAATTCATCGGATCTCGAGAAACACACCGCAAAAAGAGTTTACATCGAATAGATCTCCACAAGAGAGGGGGGGACTTTGTATTGAGATCCAAAAAGAGAGAAGAAGCTATCTAGCTAATAACTATGGACCCAAAGGTCTGTGGTAAACTACTCACAACTCATTGGAAGGGCTATGGTGTTGATGTAGAAGCCCTCCATGGTCGATTCCCCCTCCGGAAGAGCGCCGGCACAAGCCCCAAGATGAGATATCGCGGATACAGAAGGTTACAGCGGTGGAAATTGTGTTGCGGGTGCTCCCTGGATGTTTTTGGGGTATGTAGGCTTATATAGGAGGAAGAAGTACGTCGGTGGCCGCCCGAGGGGCCCACGAGACAGGGGGTGCGCCCTATAGGGGGGCGCCCTACCCTCTCGTGGCCGCCTTGGCTGCTTCTTGACTTGCACTCCAAGCCCCCTGGATCACGTTCGTTCCAAAAATCACGCTTCCGAAGGTTTCATTCTGTTTGGACTCCCTATTCCTTTTCTTAGAAATACTGAAATAGGCAACAAAAAAACAGCAATACGGGCTGGGCCTCCGGTTAGTAGGTTAGTCCCAAAAATGATAATAATGTGTAAAATAAAGCCCATAAACATCCAAAAGGGGTAATATAATAGCATGGAACAATCAAAAATTATAGATACGTTGGAGACGTATCAATCATCCACCAGATTCTGCCACATGTATAATCTAGAAGACTCCATGGTTGAACTTAATTCATGACTAACTTTGCAACAACTAAGCTTAGGCAAAGTTATTAGTTCTTCAAAATGAGAGCCACAAGTTGGCAAGCCTAAGGGAATCTTGCCATATTTTTTGTGTGTATGTCATGTGGGGCCTTAGTGTGGCTTGCCTAAGGTGTGGCTTGAACCAAACACTCACCAAAGTTAGTCAAACTTGCCTAACCTTATGTGTGGCAATCTTTTGCAATCTTAAAGTGTGGCAAGATTCCCTTAGGCAAGCCAAAGTGTGGCTAACAAATCAACTCAACTAAGGCAAGTGCGGAAAGTGTGGCAAAAATCATGTGGCAATATATGGCAAAGATAGTCACAATTCAAACAGCCCTACTAACCAAACAGCCCCTAACCTTAGGCAAGTTTGGAAACATTGTATGATAAAGTGTGGCATTGCTAGGCCTAAAACCAAACAACCCCTGTGTCTACCACAAAAAATGTGGCTAACAAAATAGGCACCACAAGTTGGCAAGATTTGGCAAGAAGTTGAGTCTATGACATGTGGACAAAGTGTGGCAAGCCACAACTGTAGCAATGAACCAAACACATGCCTAAGATAGTGTGGCACGCCTAAGCTTAGGCGTGGCAACATTAGGCTGCAAACCAAACATCTATATCTATATCTATATCTATACCCCTATATAGTGTGTGAATAACTTTGAAAGTTGGTCGTTGGATGAAGCCAATCCGACGGTACAAAGATGGCAAATCCGAGCACTACTTGCCGTTGGATATGATCTACATTCCACCAGATTTTGCCACATGTAGAATCTAGAAAACTCCACATGTAGAAGCATAATGCACAAACCACCAGAATCTCATGCGTGCAATGCACATGTACCTTACTAGTACTAGTTGGTAGTAGTAAGAAACAAATTCTGGTTTTGGCACGAGCTCGTACTGCAGGAGCACCACAAGGCCTGCCGCAGGAGTTACATTTCCCTCTCGGGGGCCACGGGACCGAACTTCAGTGGCTTAGTGCCCGGCCTACGAGTCAATGACATGCGGACCTTAAATGCGGCTGGCCCACATGTCATTCTCATGGTGGCGGCGTGGTTCGCGACTCACTCATTCGAGATGAACAGGCCAGTGGTGGCGTGGCCGTGGCGAGGGTGCCACAGCTGGGCGTCGGGGCATTACGAGGCAGAGATGGCCACACCGGTGGGTACTACCTGTAGTACAGAAGTACTCCAGCTGAGGATTGATGCCCGGGACGAAATGTGTCACAACCACTGGATGAAAATTCGATGGTGCGGGAGTACAGATCGGAGCGCAGCAGGGGAGCAGGCAAACCGCGTCCAATCGGGTGTGTCTGTGGTAGAAAGTTGATGTTCGCCGCAGTTCAGCTAGCCCGCATGTCATGCACACAAAGGCAGAGGAGCAGTGGGGCCGAGAGGGATGAGGCGCACGTCGGGGGATGTCGTCCCGTGGGTTGGAGCGGTGTCGTGGAAATCGCGTGTGGGTGTGGCAGTGGTAGAAAGAAGAAACGTGATGGTCACCGTGGTTCAACTTCCATGGACAAGCTGTCATGTCTGCTGACACATGTATATCAAAACTAGAGTGTTTATATTTCAAGCACGTGGACAAGTATTATTCTACTACTTTGGATCCATTGCAACGCACAGGCCAGCACATTGGTAGTAGTAGTGTTTATCTCTATCTCTAGAGGCCTTCCCTCGTTCATCCTTTTCTCTCACAAGATAAACTACTCATACAAATGCATCTTGATGTTCCGTGGAACGCACGAGGATGTTTCCTTGGGGGTCTCTCCAGCGCGGCGTGGCCGTAGTTGCAAGTTGACGCCCCTTGAGATGTCGACGTTGAGGGGAACTCGGATTTCCAATGAGCAGGTAAGATGAGTTTGATCACGTATTAAATGCATTCTAAAGACTACTTCTGTGTCCATTTCCTAATTCTCCCCCTGCCCACTGTTTCACAGGTTAGGCTCGGTGCGAGTGGAGATTGGCTTGCATATGTACGGGAGGGTACCAACATCAATTTGCACAACATTTGAAACGGTGATACCATTCTCGTAGAACCTTTGTCCAACATTGGGATCAGACATGCAACGGGCCACCGCATGAATTGGTACGATAGAACCACGGTGAGATTGAATAAGATAGCATGAACCTTGCACATGGCGGTCAATGGCAGACCATGCTATCTGCGGCCGATTTTTTGCCGTACAAGTATGAAGACGCTATGCTCCTTTCTAACCGCATCTTTGCGGTGACAAACCAGGGGACTTATTTCGTATGGGACACATCCTACGATATACTCCCTCTCTCCCAGTTTATTAGTTTTGAATATTTTTGTTTTATAAGTTTCAAATTCAAATTTAGAGCTCCCCATCACATGTTGAGATTACAATGTCCATTAAATCGTTGCGTGCATGTATAGTAAAGAAACAAATCTCGAGTTTGGCACAAGTTCGTGCAGCGGTAGCACCACAAGGCCTGGTGCAGGAGTTACATTCCCTCTTCAGCGCCTTACTACACCTGCCTTTGAGTCAATAACATGTGGACCCGATAGGTGACTGGTCCACATGTAATGCTCCCGAAGGCAGAGGGCAGTGGGGCCGAGAGGGGTGAGCCGCAGGTCGGGGACGTGTGGTGTCATGGGTATGAGCGACGTCGTGGGAATCGTGTGTGGCTGTGGTAGAAACTTGATGCTCACCGCATTTCAGGTGGCCCACATGTCATGCACACAAAGGCAGAGGGGCGGTGCGCCCGAGAGGGGTGAGGCGCACGTCATGGGACGTGGTGTCGTGGGTTGGAGCGGCGTCGTGGGAATCGCGAGTGGCAGTGGATGAAACGTGATGGTCGCCGTAGTTGAACTTCCATGGACAAGCTGTCATGTCTACGGACACATGCATTGCATACCGATCACTGGAAGGAGTAGTAGAGAAAGCTATATATGCGGATAAATAGTTCCTTATAGCCAAGCGGACCCATGCTACTACTTTGTTCCAAAGACATGCACACAATCGAAATAGTCCATCTATATCA
Organism: Triticum dicoccoides; assembly: GCF_002162155.2. NCBI lineage: Eukaryota > Viridiplantae > Streptophyta > Magnoliopsida > Poales > Poaceae > Triticum > Triticum dicoccoides. The sequence goes on along the minus strand of NC_041383.1, from coordinate 588,250,346 downwards.
ATATACACCGAGAGGGAATAATTTTTTTACAAGAGAGGAAATAGTTCATCCATCCATAATGCCCTCCTACTGGTGCAGCCTTTTCTTCTTCTTCTTCTTCTTCTTCTTCTTCTTCTTCCTCTTCTTCTTCTTCTTCTTCTTCCCATTTTCTGTGGGAGACAGCTTCGCAACAAGCTCTTTGGACCTTGAAGCTATCTCGAAACTCACACGGGCATCGAGGGCAGCATATATTATCCGCTCATATGTCAAGGGATAATTCTCCCATCCAAACGACCTTAATGTCACCGTCTCGTCACCCTTCTGAAGATTTGTACCGAGCACAAAATTTGCTACGTCGAATAGGGATGGTGTCTGTTTATCACAATCTTCTATAGGAATTTTGATTCTCGTTTGTAGGTCAGCGATGCTTTTCAAATCAAGGTTGTACGGCTCCAGCTTCTGTTTGTCCCCTTCGATGGCTGCCCCACAGAAGTATACATCCTCCTGAGACAAGAAATCATGAAGCTCACCTAGTATGGAGGGCGCATGTATGATGTGGTACACCAAAACATCATCTTCGAGGCACAGCTGAAGGACGGCAGCGCGTTGGATGTTCCCAGTGGCATGCTCCATGTACTCTGCGTCGAGACCAATGACGCTCGTCTCTAACTTTTCAAGGGAGTTGGATACATTATTGATTCACTGCCGAAAAACCCTTGGGTGGACGGTGACGGTGGCAACTATGCTCAACGAGCCTTCGACGAGGACATGTTGGATGCTAAAAACCTGCATCTCGATCTCTTTCGCCATTTGGAACCGCTGGAACGGAGGGCTATGGTTTGGAGAATTAGGATTAGATGGCTAGTCTAACTGAAGTAGTAGATGGTTATTTAAAGAGGTTAAAACAATGTGAACGCAGTGGGTTTTGGATGCAAATGAAGACGAAGGGGAGGTGAAGAAGCCGAGGAAAATCGATTCCCGATGGAGAAGTAAATGGGAGAAGTGGCGTGCAGGCAGTTGATTAGACGGCTAGGTAGACTAAACGAAAAGGCTATGCGGGTATACTGAGGAGTCATACCTGTTCGTGTACGTGCCCATCCTTCCTGATAGGTGGGACCTATGCAAACAGATAAAAAAATGTGTCGTAGCTGGTTCAGATGGATATTGGCGCGTGAGTGGGAGACACAACATTCTCTGGTTAAGGAATACTCCCTCCGTCTAGGTGAGTAAGTCACCTTATGAAAATCAGTTTTGTTCAAAACCTTTAGGCGTGGAGCATTAACTTCCTGCTCGATCCCCTCCCGGCCTTGTTAGCCAGCGTTATGTTCCTCTGTTGCCTCGTTCTACCTTTCCATTTTTCCTCTTCTCAAGTGTGGAACGATCTGCATGCCGTCCTTGATGCACCAGAATGACCACTGCATGCATCGCGGTAGGGCGTTGATGCTTGGAGAGCTGAAAAGGCATCCTTATAACTACGTATTAATTGATGATTTTGCTTCCATTTGTAACAGTGTCGTGGTTGGAAGTTTTGCTCGTCCAGGTGCTCTTTCTCGTCCAATCTACGGCCACCTAGGTTGCGCTCACCTAGACGGTGGGAGTACACGGTTATCCTCATCAAAGGCCCATCTTCGCACTTCCGCATGCATGAGAATTTGGTTCTGCTCGCAATATGGATGATACCTGGAGGATGAAGTGAACAGGCATGCTAGCACGGGAGACCTATTTCTGCTATACAATACTGGAGTACTCATGTCCCTACTACTACTAGTAGTAGTAGTAGTAGTATTAGTACAACTGTGGTACACTTGATGGTCAAAATACTATTTATCCGGTCCTCACAGTGAAGTGACAACACCCTGTGCCTAACACTAGTCCAGGCGGCGTGTTCGGGTTACCAAAGTCAGCCTCACCCCGTGCACTGTGCAGTCTGTCACCACCGCTGTACAGCACATTGGCATGCCTCGCCTCGTCTCCCTCTCCCCTCCCATAGCACCACTCCATCTCCATCTCCATCTCCTTCTCCGTCTCCATCTCACTGTGCTCCCGTGTACCCTCGCCTCGCTCACCTCCCCCAGTACCACTATTCCCTCGCTAGCCGCTCCAGCACCGACAGCCTTCTCCCCCGTAAATCAAGCCCCCAAAAACCCCTACCTTCCAAACCCCACCATGGCCGAACGCGAACCGCGCACCATCCATATGAGCCGCGATTGGAGCAATCTCCCCAGTGACATCCTTGACCTCTGTTGTCCGTGTATGAATATGTTGAGTGCCCTGTGGATGGTTGCATGCTCGAGGGACATGCACACGGCCATCATCAAACCGAGGCCTAAGCTTTTTAAGACACCCTGCTTGCTGCTATCTGGTCTTGCAAGATTGGCTCACCATGATACGGAGGCGTACATGATGCCCCTCGACTTCAATCCGATCTCCATTAGCCGAAACTTCTTTGCAGGTATGTAGTGGGTCGCCGCCCATCATTTCCCTCAACTTTGATCCGATCACCATCGCCCGAAACTTCTTGGTAGGTATGTACTGGGTCGGCATGAACTCCCACTGGATGGGTGCCTTCAGGGAAGACGGTAAAAAGTTGGTGCTCGTGAACTTCATGGCCTCCCATGAGATTATCCTTCCTCCGTTGGATTATATACAGTTTTACCATCGCGGTCCAAGTCATCTAGATTACCACGTCAGTTGGACGGACCTTGTTTTGCAGAAGATTGTAATCTGCCAAGTGCCCACACGACATGCGAATTATGTAAACTTCAAGCTAATTGCCTTGTTCGACCGCGGACTCGCCTATCTTTACGCCGGTGCCTTCTTTAGCTGGAGACAACTCAGCTCGCAGTGGATCATCGTCAAAGCTGATACACACTTCTATGATGATATTGAACACAATGGCATCATCTACGTGATCGACAAAGCAGATGGCACCGCGTATTGCTGGGACGGCGTGTGTAAGTTGTTTCCTTCTCATGTTAATGATGACGCCATGACACTGTTTGAACTTTTTGTGATGATTGGCATATCCCTATTTGAGCAGAATTTGAGTAGAACTATGACAATGTATTAGAGACGTCATAAATCAGCTATATTTGGAATGAGTTAATTCATGCGATTATGACCATGTCATTACAGCCAATTTGTACCCCTGAATAATCAAACAGTTAGGAATATATGGATATTCTCCTTATTTTACAGTAATCTATATACTACTACTAAATATGAGTGTGTATCAATGGCCATTTTAGTTTCCTCATTTTCATGATGTAGAAACATGCACCACATTGTTGGTTTCATCTAACCATACATTAGGGAAGTAAATGTGCATATGGAGAACTCTATATTTGGAAGTAGTGAAATCCTGTAATGCTTACCATGTGTACATACCTATATTCTCCCTTCGGCAATCAATGGCTAGAATAATATCCTCACAAAAAATTTGCCCACAGAACACGAGTATATAACAATGCATGGTATGTTAGTTACCTTGAAGAATTTGTTTGTGAGGACAGAACATGATTACATAACATGCATGACATGGTAGTTTCCTGTGAAGAATCGATTGCGAGATAACATGAGTATAACCATGCATGGCACTTCTATATTTTCGAACCCAGTATACATTTCCCTGTATTTTCCTCCCAGTTCCAATAGGGACATATCAATGATGTTTCTTGCATTATCCTACTCATAATCTAAACAATGCTGACCTTACATTAACAATGCCTGTCCTTTTTGATATCATGCAGTGTCCCTATAATTACTGCCCATTGTAATCACACCACCTTTCCCAAAAACAGGGAAGCACAATTGGTTCCTCGCTCGATCAGACGACGGCAAAAGACTGATGATCATTCGGACACATGAGCCAGAAAAGTTATATTGCAAAAACCCCGTCGTATACAAGCACCGTGAAATACGTGAGTATCCGGACGGTGGCTATTACGTCTATGAGCAGGATACCAGCTTGTTGGGGCCTTCAGGATTTTTTAGTTGGAGGCGGGTAAACAGCCTTGGTTCACACTCTCTGTTTCTCAGACTCAATTATCTGATTAACCAGGAGATCACCGTTGGCAAGGACCTTGATAGCAGAGAGGCTCTGTTTGCTATGGGAAACTGTGTCTACACAGTGAGCCCTAGGAGTTCGGGAGCAAACTCCCCTAATTGTCAATGATATAGCCTGCAGCCAAAAGAAGGTGAGAATGACAAATGCATCCGGATTAACTTTGATCCTTGGATGTCTCAATTACGACAGGCAGTGATGTGGTTCAAGCCTTCAGGTTGATAGGTAATTGGGTTGTTGCATCAAAAGGTTGGAGTACTGGTGTCTCCGGATCACTGGTCATTGAAGCAGGGCTGCAAATTATGATGGTGTTGGATCATCTCTTCGAATGAATTTGTTGTCTTTGCTGCTGGTTCAGGATGGGTAGTTCTTTCTTTTGTTATGCATATTCCTTGTCATTTGGTCATCCTCCTCTATGTCACTCTTACTATGTAATAGTTTCCTCTGTTTAGAATGTCATTCTCGTTTGGATCACGAGAGTCTGAGCATTGTAGATGGGTGGTGGTGTAGCAAGACTTCTTATGAACTATCATGTCTTGCTGTTTACGTCAGTAGTAGTCACTAGTCAATGCTTTAATGTTGTATATATCGTTGTTTCGAACTGTTTATTGTCTCGAACTACTAGTGGGCTAAATGAGGGCATCACCATTCTCCAGTGTTCAGAGTATATCTCCTTTTTTTAAGTTATATAATTTGAGCTTAGTGTATTTTCGATGATGTACACTTGTTTGGGCCAGTGAGGTGTCGTTGAATATGGGCCGAGTAGTAACGCAATGCCAAACAGGTCAATTATGACTCTCAGGCCGGGCTCTCAAAAGATCCTCAAAAAAAAGGTCGGGCTCTCCAAAAAAGAAAGAATAAGGACTCTTAGGCCGACATGTGGGCACCATCGGTGTTTTCATGTGCTTGCGCGCCGAGAGCATATTGGCGCGTGTTCGAAATTCATGCTACCTTTTCATCCCCAATCTCCCGCCCCTCCCCCACCTCTGGAATCTCGATTCCTACTCCAGTTCCCCCAAATGCCCCTCCTGTACTCCCTGTATTCAAGCGCACTATCATGTCGTCGGTCAACACGGATTTCCGAGCCAGAGATCCTGAGGTACGTCCTTCCTTCGGTCATTGCGTGATGTCTCTCAATAGTGGCATGGCGGCGATTGACGACCCGTTTGCCGGCAAAGTGCTGATGGTAACCATCAACGGCGACCGGCCTCCCGTCTCGTCGAACGACCTTGTCAAAGCTCTTGGCATTGCGCAAGGCATCCAAATAAGTGACTTGCTCGTCGAAGTCTGTCCGCCACTGGCTGATTTCTTCGTCAGGTTCGAGACAACTTTCGACTACAGTCGTGTGTTTGAATCTTCCCGCTGTTTGTTCTGCGATAGCGCGCTGGTGAGCTTTGATCGGTGGCACCCAGGATGGGGCTCAGTGCCCTCTGAGCTTGAGTTTTTAACAAAGCTTACCTTCCACGACATGCCTCGACGTGCTTGGAACAGCGAGTCCATGAATGAGCTTATCAACGACCTTGGAGGTGAGCTCGTAAGTATGTTTGTTCCTCCAGACAGCTGGGCTCTGATGGTTATGGCATGGATGAAGAAGCCGTCCACCATACCGAAGGTGATTGGTGTTGAGATACCGGTGAAGGAACTGGGGTTGTACTATTCATCGCCAGCAAGGCCGCCGCGGACCATGTTAGGGATGTACATGTATCGAGTATTCGTGCATGTCGAAGAAGTGGTCAATCCATCAATCGAAGTCCTGCCGCCGCCACCGGTGCCATGATCTGTCGACGACGTCCATTACAGGAGTCAACGTCAGACTTTCCCCATGTTTATCGGAACGATGGATGGCACAGGGCCTACTCCATTGCGTGGCAGAGGCCACTACTTCTTTGGGAGAAGAGGCAGGGTTGGCTGCCTGGATGTGCTCTAATTTGAGGTATTAACTAAATCTTGTCAGATACTAGTTAAATCCGAGCTATGGGTGTGAAGCATTGATATGCCAGTACATTTGATTGTGACCTGTTCTAATTTTGTACCTGAACTTTTTTTAGAAAGGGTTGTACGTCAACTTAATGTGCTAGCAGAACTTATTGTGTTGTCTATCTGTTTTCTTTGCACAACATTCAAGATATTTCCCCGTCATTGATAAAGACGATGAACCATTATGTACGACTTCGTTGGTTTCAACATAGCCCTAGCCGTAGCGATCCACTGCTTCCATCCTGATTGTGCCGCCTGCGTGAAATTTTTGTATGCAAGTTCAATGTGCTATGATGATCTATATGATTGTGTCAACTATATAAGTTTTTACTAAGCATCAGCAATGCATATGGTTGAAAGATGTATTTATGAGCATCAACCGATGGGTCTCTCTCTCTCTCTCTCACTCACACACACACATGCACGCATGCACACACGCACAAGTGGGACCCGTTGAATTATTTATTTGCTCGTGACAGCTTTTAATTAGGTTCCACCGTAATCTAACTTTTTTCTTAAGTTATTAATTGAGCTCAGTGACTTCAAAAAGTTGTACACAATATCCGGGTCAATTTGTTATTCTCTGCCCCGCTGGGCTGCAAACTTTCCTAGGAGGTATGCATTAGGCTTAACAAGAAAATGGACTTTAAGAAATAATAAATGGGATGTAATTATAATAACTGGGCAGTAACTATAAAAAATGCACCAAATGCTTAATTAGTTTAAAGAATATATTATTTTTGGAATTTGAAATTTTTAATTTCACTACTTGTTGCGCGCGCAATATTTTGTTGGATTTTAACGTAATACAAATTTATTTTGAAATTATATTTATTCTGACTAGAAAATTCGGATAAAAATATTTTGGATCCCATCAAAATGTGGGAAATTTTTTTGAATTCTGTTTTGAGCGGTTGTTTGAAATTATTAATCGTTGTCCTAGCTAGAAGTTGGGCTGTACTTTTAACAAACTATAAATGGGCTGTAGTAAATTCCATTAGAATTAAAAAATGGGTTGTACATTCTAACAAATTGCAAATGGGCTATATGTTCTCTGCCACACACTTGGGGGCCTTCTAAGTTAACGCGTCCCCTAAAAAACTAAGTTGACGCGTATGCAAGGCTTTGTCAACAACACGTGGTTCTAGCAGTTGTGGCCGTTAGATGTCCATCCAACGGATGTCGTGCTTCTTCTTCAATCTCGGATATTCTTGCTTCGGCAACCCAAAAATGATTCCTCCCCCTGACATCTGGGCCGCACCATTTCGGAGGCTGGCCTGTGGGCCTACTAAGTTGATGCGTACCAAGGGCTTTGTCAACTTAGTCAATATAAACGATTCTAGTTGCAGTGACCGTACGATGTCCACCCAATGGCCGTAGTGCTTCTTCAACCTCTGGTCTTCTTGCTCCAGCCGCCCAAAGCAGCCCCGGTCGTGCCGCGTGCTCCTACCTCCCGTGGCCGGTTGTGATGCCGCGGAGACCTCACCGCCCCGTACTACTCCCACCGCTGGCCAAGCCATCCCTCTACTCACCCACACCCCCTGTTATTCTGTGGCGACGGCAGCCTCACACCGCAGCCGGACCAGTGAACCCTTGTACTCCTCTCCACGCGGGCTTCCACTACTGCGTCTTCCCCTGCTCCGCGTTGTCCCCTTCCTAGGCCTCGTCGTCGTCCACCGCCCTGGTGCTCTCGGCGTGGCGTGGTCAACGACCGACTTCCATCGGAAGAGTACTGTACGTGGAGAGGCTGATAGATGGGTCCACAGCGGCCGCAAGGAAGTGCCTCCTTATTACGCGCAAAATAATTATTCCTCCACCTGACAGCAGGGACCCACCGGATGGGCCACCTTATTTCATGAAAAAAAATGTTTCCCCCCTGACTGCTGGGACCCATTGAACGGGCCGCCGTATTTCATGAAAAAAACGTTCCCCCCGCTGTCAGCTCGGACCCACTGGAAGTGGCTCCTTATTACGCACAAAAAATGAATACTCCCCCTGCTAGTTGGGACCCACCTTGGTGGGAGGCTGACTTGTGGGCCTACTAAGTTGACGGGGACGGAGGGCTTTGTCAACTTAGTCAATATGAACGTTTCTAGCTCCAGTGACCGTACGATGTCCATCCAACGGTCGTAGTGCTTCTTCAACCTCTGGTCTTCTTGCTCCAACCGCCCAAAGAAGCACCGGTCGTGCCTCATGCTCCTGCCTCCCGTGGCTGACTGTGCTGCCGCGGAGGCCTCACCGCCCCCTACAATCCCCCCCACTGACCAGGCCCTGCGGCGACGGCAGCCTCACACCGCAGCCAAACCAGTGAACCCTCGTACTCCTCTCCGCACGGGCTTCCACTACCGCGTCTTCCCCGGCTCCGCATTGTCCCCTTCCTAGGCCTCGCCGTCGTCCACCGCCCTGGTGCTCTCGGCGCGACGTGGTCAACGTGGTCAAGGAACAACTTCCATCGAACGTGGACTATACGTGGAGAGGCTGACAGCTGGGTCCACGGCCGCAGCAAGGAAGTGACACCTTATTACGTGGAAAATAATGATTCACACCTGACAGCAGGGACCCACCGGACGGGCCACCGTATTTTGCAAAAGAAACGTTTCCCCGCTGACTGCTGGGACCCACCAGCTACATCTTCGCACGCAAGGAAGTGCGTGCGGGCAAAAATAACTATTCGCCCCCCTGACTGTTGGGACCCACCAGCTACATCTTCACACGCAAGGAAGTGCTTGACAGACGGGACCCACCTGGTCGAAGCGTACGTAGCGTTGTCATTCTCGTCGCGAACGTGTACGTACATACTGGTCGATGTAGATGCGCGCATGTGTCGTAGTAGAGGCGCGCACGTGTCGTAGTAGAGGCGCACACATAGCAAGTACACGTACATACAAGGGGCAGGGTGCAAGAAATTAAATACGGCCATCTACATAGATACGGACGGGGTCTCGAACGCCTACTGACGCATACGTATGGCCAGGGCTCGTGTACATGGTTGGGTCAGAAGGAGAAATAGCGCTGTCATCATGTTCATGGGGAGCCAACCAGCTAGGTCGGAATGGAATGTGTCGTCGTGTTCATCGGGAGGGCTTGGATGGAACAGGTGATGGAAACGAGGCCTGGCATACCGCAAAACGGAGGAAACGGCCTTGTGTTCGGCCGGCCACGTTCGAAACGGGATCCTGTTCATCGGGAGGGGTCTTGCGTACCGCAAAACGGAGGAAACGGACTTGTGTTGGACCTCCTACGGTCTAAACGGGGTCATGTTGGTCGGGAGGGGTGTGGCCTACCGCAAAACGGACAAAACGGACTTGTGTTGGAGCGCTACGGTCGAAATGGGGGTTCTATTCATCAGGAGGGGTGTGGCGTACCGCAAAACGGGACTCCACGAGGTACTGTTCATCTCCACCGTCGACCTCCTCCAGCCTCCATGGGCCACTGTTCATCCACCGTCGACCTCCTCCAGCCTCCACCTGCTCCTGTTCATCCACAGGCTCCTATTCATCCAGCCTCCACCGTGCGCTACTCCACCGGCTACTGTTCAACCACCCCTCTCTACAGGCTCCTGTTAAACCACCCCTTCACGGGCTACTATTCATCCACCCCTCCATCGTCTACTATTCATCCAGCACTCCACGGGGTCGTCCTGTTCATACATCCCTCCACGGGGTCCTGTTTATCCAGCCCCAACCGGCTCGATCGATCGGGGTCCTATTCATCCAGAGGCAACACCACGGGGTCATGTTCATTCACCCCCACTACTCACTGCTCATCCAACCCCCCTGCCCCCACCGCAACGCTTATTGTTCATCAAGAGGAAGCATCAATCGGCTTCAGTTAGCAGCAGTAGCGAAGGAATTGCTCCACCGGGTTCAGTTAACAGCCATCGATCGATCCCTTGGGTTCAGTAACGCGTAGCCTGCAGTGCAATCGCTTGGGTTCAGTTAGAGCCCAACACCTCGCTCGGGTTCAGTTAGAGCCAATGCCTCGCGCACACACGCGTATGTGTACGAGAGAAATGCGCATCGCTCGGGCCCTGACCACCCTCCGTAACCGGGAACTCGCCGAAATTTTCCTCGCCCTCGCTTCTACTACGGTTTTTCCGTCATGGACGACCCAAAGAATGCCATGCGGCTGCGTCCCCGGCCCGCCCAGGACGAAAATCCCATTTTCTATCATGATTTTTTGTCATAGAAGTAGGAGCCCACCACATCTATGATGATACCGGGTTTTGTCACAATTATCATCATAGAAGTGTCATAAGTATGACAGAAAAAAAATCGTCCGGCCAAAAATGTCACGGATGTGTCTTTTTTTGTAGTGTATAATTCGTAACGGGTAACAAGTAAAAAAAGTAAAAAAGGTGCAGCAAGGTGGCCCAATCCTTTTTATAGCAAAGGACAAGCCTGGACAAACTCTTATATAAAGCAAAGTGCTCCCGAGGACACATGGGAATTATCGTCAAGCTAGTTTTCATCATGCTCATATGATTCACATTTGTTCCTTTGATAATTTGATATGTGGGTGGACCGGTGCTTGGGTACTGCCCTTCCTTGGACAGGCATCCCACTTATGATTAACCCCTCTCGCAAGCATCCGCAACTACGAAAGAAGAATTAAGGTAAACTTAACCATAGCATGAAACATATGGATACAAATCAGCCCCTTATGAAGCAACACATAAACTAGGGTTTAAGCTTCTGTCACTCTAGCAATCCATCATCTACTTATTACTTCCCAATGCCTTCCCATAGGACCAAACAATGGTGAAGTGTCATGTAGTCGACGTTCACATAACACCACTAGAGGAAAGATAACATACATCTCATCAAAATATCGACCGAATACCACATGACTACTTATAACAAGACTTATCCCATGTCCTCAGGAACAAATGTAACTACTCACAAATCATATTCATGTTCATAATCACAGGGGTATTAATATACATAAAGGATATGAACATATGATCTTCCACCGAATAAACCAACTAGCATCAACTACAAGGAGTAATCAACACTACTAACAACTCCCCTCTGGTGCTTTCTTCTTGTGCTTTCTTCACCCAATATTTTTAATATATTCCAAAACTGACTTTCATGGAGTTTCACGACTTTTGGAGTTGTGTAGAATAGGTCTCTAATATTTGCTCCTTTTCCAGCCCAGAATTCCAGCTACCGGCATTCTCCCTCTTCATGTAAACCTTGTAAAATAAGAGAGAAAACGCATAAGTATTGTGACATAATGTGTAGTAACAGCCCATAATGCAATAAATATTGATATAAAAGCATGATGCAAAATGGACGTATCAACTCCCCCAAGCTTAGACCTCGCTTATCCTCAAGCAAAAACCGATATCAAAAAATATGTCCACATGTTTAGAGATAGAGGTGTCAATAAAATAAAATATGGGCATGAGGGCACCATGATCATTCTTAGAACAACAACATATATATTGTCATATGATTTCTTATGCTAAAGTAACAATCTATTCACAATGTAAAGTATGAGTCAGAAACTTCATTGAAAACTAACAAACTATGATCTTAGTCATTGAAGCAATTGCAATTTATCATAACATCGGAAAGACTCAATATAAGAGCTTTTCAGCAAGTCCACATACTCAACTATCATTTAGTCTTTCACAATTGCTAACACTCACGCGATACTTATGGGTATGAAGTTTCAATCGGACACAGAGAAAGATAGGGGCTTATAGTTTCGCCTCCCGACCTTTTACCTCAAGGGTAATGTCAACAATAATACTTTATGAAAACCTACATCCAATTGGATATATATATATATCAGGATCTTTCCAACACATAGCGCTTGCCAAAGGATAAAGTGTAAAAGGAAAGGTGAAGATCACCATGACTGTTGTATAAGGTAGAAGATAAAAATAAAAGATAGGCCCTTCGCAGAGAGAAGCAGAGGTTGTCATGCATTTTTATGGTTGGATCCACAAAATCTTAATGCAAAAGAACGTCACTTTATATTTCCACTTGTGATACGGACCTTTATTATGCAGTGCATCGCTTTTATTTCTTCCATATCACAAGCTTGTATAAAGCTTATTTTCTGCACACTAATAAGTCATACATATTTAGAGAGCATTTTTTATTGCTCCCACCGATGACAACTTACTTGAAGGATCTTACTCAATCCATAGGTAGGTATGGTGGACTCTCATGGCAAAACTGGGTTTAGAGATGTTTGGAAGCACTAGTATCTCTACTTGGTGCAAAGAATTTGGCTAGCATGAGGAGAAAGGCAAGCTCAGCATGTTGGATATAAGAAAATCTTTTATGATTGTGAGCACTCAGGGTGTTGTAGGACAGTAGCAAATTTCCCTCAAGTGGATGACCTAAGGTTTATCAATCTGTGGGAGGCATAAGATGAAGATGGTCTCTCTGAAACAACCCTGCAACCAAATAACGGAGAGTCTCTTGTGTCCCCAACACATCCAATACAATGGTAAATAGTATAGGTGCACTAGTTCGGTGAAGAGATGGTGATACAAGTGCAATATGGATGTAGATATAGGTTTTTGTAATCTTAAATATAAAAACAGCAAGGTAGCAAGTGGTAAAAGTAGCAAGAACGGTATTGCAATGCTTTGAAACAAGGCCTAGGGTTCATACTTTCACTAGTGCAAGTTCTCTCAACAAGGATAAAATAATTAGATCATATAACAATCCCTCAACATGCAATAAAGAGTCACTCCAAAGTCACTAATAGCGGAGAACAAACGAAGAGATTATTGTAGGGTACGAGACCACCTCAAAGTTATTCTTTCCGATCAATCCATTGGGCTATTCCTATAAGTGTCACAAACAACACTAGAGTTCATAGTAAAATAACACCTTCAGGCACAAATCAACCAAAACCCTAATGTCACCTAGATACTCCAATGTCACCACAAGTATCCGCGGGTATGATTATACGATATGCATCACACAATCTCAGATTCATCTATTCAAACCAACACAAAGAACTTCAAAGAGTGCCCCAAAGTTTCTACCGAAGAGTCAAGACGAAAATGTGTGCCAACCCCTATGCATAGATTCCCTAGGTCACGGAACCCGCAAGTTGATCACCAAAACATACATCAAGTGGATCAATAGAATACCCCATTGTCACCACGGGTATCCCATGCAAGACATACATCAAGAGTTCTCAAATCCTTAAAGACTCAATCTGATAAGATAACTTCAAAGGGAAAACTCAATCCATTACAAGAAAGTAGAGGGGGAGAAACATCATAAGATCCAACTATAATAGTAAAGCTTGCGATAGATCAAGATCGTGCCATATCAAGAACATGAGAAAGAGACAGATCAAATAGATAGCTACTAGTACATACCCTCAGCCCCAAGGGTGAACTACTCCCTCCTCGTCATGGAGAGCACCGGGATGATGAAGATGGCCACCGGTGATGGATCCCCCTGTGGCAGGGTGCCGGAACAGGGTCCCGATTGGTTTTTGGTGGCTACAGAGGTTTGCGGCGGCGGAACTCCCGATCTAGGTTTTTTTCTGGAGGTTTCTGTATTTATAGGAGAGATTGGCGTCGAGAACAAGTCAAGGGGCCCCGCGGAGAGTCCACGAGGCATAGGGGCACGCCCAGGGGGGTGGGCGCGCCCTCCACCCTCATGGGGCCCACAGGCCTCCCCTTCGGTAACTCTTTGTTCCAGTATTTTTTATATTTTCCAAAAAAATCTCCGTTGATCTTCAACGTATTCCGAGAACTTTTATTTCTGCACAAAAACAACACCACGGTTGTTCTCCTGAAAACAGCATCAGTCCGGGTTAGTTCTAATCAAATCCTTCCAAAATCATGTAGAAATATTATAAACATGGGATGAATACATCAAAAATTATAGATACGTTGGAGACGTATCAGCATCCCCAAGCTTAATTCCTGTTGATCCTTGAGTAGGTAAATGATGAAACAAAATTTTTGATGTGGAATGCTACCTAACATATTTATCAAAGTAATCTCCTCTATTGTGGCAAGAATATTCAGGTCCATAAGATTCAAAACAAAAGTTTAATATTGACATAAGAACAATAATACTTCAAGCATACTAACAAAGCAATCATGTCTTCTCAAATAACATGACCAAAGAAAGCTATCCCTACAAAATCATATAGTCTGGCTATGCTCTATGTTCATCACACAAAATATTTAAATCATGCACAACCTCGATGACAAGCCAAGCAATTGTTTCATACTTTTGATGTTCTCAAACTTTTTCAGTCTTCACGCAATACATGAGCGTGAGCCATGGATATAGCACTATAGGTGGAAGAGTATATGGTGGTTGCGGAGAAGACAAAAAGAAGGAGATAGTCTCACATCAACTAGGACTATCAATGGGCTATGGAGATGCCCATCAATAGATATCAATGTGAGTGAGTATGGATTGCCATGCAACGGATGCACTAGAGCTATAAGTGTATGAAAGCTCAACAAAAGAAACTAAGTGGGTGTGCATCTAACTCGCTTGCTCACGAAGACCTAGGGCGTTTTGAGGAAGCCCATCATTGGAATATACAAGCCAAGTTCTATAATGAAAATTCCCACTAGTATATGAAAGTGACAACATAGGAGACTCTCTATCGTGAAGATCATGGTGCTACTTTGAAGCACAAGTGTGGAAAAAGGATAGTAACATTGTCCCTTCTCTCATTTTCTCTCATTTTTTTTATTTTGGTGGGCTTCTTTGGCCTCTTTTTTTATTTGGACTTCTCTTTTCTTTTGGCCTCTTTTCTTTCCCCTTTTTTTCATCCAGAGTCTCATCCCGACTTGTGGGCGAATCATAGTCTCCATCATCCTTTCCTCACTGGGACAATGCTCTAATAATGAAGATCATCATACTTTTATTTACTTACAACTCAAGAATTACAACTCGATACTTATAACAAAATATGACTCTATGTGAATGCCTCCGACAGTGTATCGGGATGTGCAATGATTCAAGAGTGACATGTATGAAAAATTATGAACGGTGGCTTTGTCACAAATACGATGTCAACTACATGATCATGCAAAGCAATATGACAATGATGAAGTGTGTCATAATAAAAAGAACGGTGGAAAGTTGCATGGCAATATATCTCGGAATAGCTATGAAAATGCGATAATAGGTAGGTATGGTGGCTGTTTTGAGGAAGTTAATAGTGGGTGTTATGGTACCGGCGAAAGTTGTGCGGCACAAGAGAGGCTAGCAATGGTGGAAGGGTGAGAGTGTGTATAATCCATGGACTCAACATTAGTCATAAAGAACTCACATACTTATTGCAAAAATCTATTAGTCATCAAAAAAATTACTACGTGCATGCTCCTAGGGGGGTAGATTGGTAGGAAAAGACCATTGCTCGTCCCCGACCGCCACTCATAAGGAAGAAAATCAATAACTAAATCATGGTCCAACTTCATCACATAACGGTTCACCATACGTGCATGCTACGGGAATCACAAACTTTAACACAAGTATCTCTCAAATTCACAATTAATCCACTAGCATGACTCTAATATCATCATCTTCATATCTCAAAACAATCATAAAGAATCAAACTTCTCATAGTATTCAATGCACTTTATATGAAAGTTTTTATTATACCCCTCTTGGATGATTATCATATTAGGACTAAATTCATAACCTAAGAAAATTACCATGCTATTTAATACTCTCAAAATAATATAAGTGAAGCATGAGAGTTCATCAATTTCTTCAAAATGAAACTACCGCCATGCTCTAAAAAGATATAAGTGAAGCATTAGAGCAAATGACAAACTACTCCAAAAGATATAAGTGAAGATCAATGAGTAGTCGAATAATTATGTGACTATGTGAAGACTCTCTAACATTTAAAAATTTCAGATCTTGGTATTTTATTCAAACAGAAAGCAAAACAGAATAAAATAAAATGACGCTCCAAGCAAAACACATATCATGTGGTGAATAAAAATATAGCTCCAAGTAAAGTTACCAATGAACAAAGACAAAAGAAGGGATGCCATACGGGGCATCCCCAAGCTTAGGCTCTTGGTTGTCCTTGAATATCACCTTGGGGTGCCTTGGGCATCCCCAAGCTTAGGCTCTTTCCACTCCTTATTCCATAGTCCATCGAATCTTTACCAAAAACTTGAAAACTTCACAACACAAAACTCAACAGAAAACTCATAAGCTCCGTTAGTATAAGAAAATAAAATCACCACTTAGGTACTGTTGTGAACTCATTCTAAATTCATATTGGTGTAATATCTACTATATTGCAGCTTCTCTATGGTTCATACCCTCCGATACTACTCATAGATTCATCAAAATAAGCAAACAACACAATGAAAACAGAATCTGTCAAAAACAGAACAGTCTGCAGTAATCTGTAACTCTCGAATACTTATGTAACTCAACAAATTTTGAAATAAATTGGTGGACGTGAGGAATTTGTCTATTAATCTTCTGCAAAAATAATCAACTCAAAATCACTCTTATGTTAAAAATGAAAATTATTCTTGTGAGCGCAAAGTTTCTGTTTTTTACAGCAAGATCACATTAACTTTCACCCAAGTCTTCACAAAGGTTCTACTTGGCACTTTATTGAAACAAAACTATAAAACATGATTACTACAGTAGCTTAATCATGTGGACACACAAAAATAGTAGGGGTAAATATTGGGTTGTCTCCCAACAAGTGCTTTTCTTTAATGCCTTTCTAGCTAGGCATGGTGATTCCAATGATGCTCACATAAAAGATAAGAATTGAAACACAAAGAGAGCATCATGAAGCATATGACTAACACATTTAAGCCTAACCCACTTCCTATGCATAGGAATTTTATGAGCAAACAACTTATGAGATCAAGAATCAACTAGCATAGGAAAGCAAAACAAGCATAACTTCAAGATTTTCAACACATGGAGAGGAAACTTGATATTATTGTAATTCCTACAAGCATATACTCCTCCCTCATAATAATTTTCAGTAGAATCATGAATGAATTCAACAACATAACTATCACATAAAGCATTATTTTCATGATCTACAAGCATAGAAAATTTACTACTCTCCACATAAGCAAATTTCTTCTCATGAATAGTAGTGGGAGCAAACTCAACAAAATAACTATCATGTGAGGCATAATCCAATTGAAAATTAAAATCATGATGACAAGTTTCATGGTTATTATTATTCTTTATAGCATACAAGTCATCACAATAATCATCATAGATAGAAACTTTGTTCTCATAATCAATTGGAACCTCTTCCGAAATAGTGGATTCATCACTAAATAAAGTCTTGACCTCTCCAAATCCACTTTCATAATTATCACAATAAGATTCAACACCCTCAAAAATAGTGGGATCATTACTTCATAAAGTTGACACTCTTCCAAACCCATTTTCATCAATATAATCATCATAAATAGGAGCCTTTCTTTCATCATAATAAATGTTCTCATCAAAACTTGGGGGACAAAAATATAATCTTCATCAAACATAGCATCTCCAAGCTTGTGGATTTGCATATCATTAGCATCATGGATATTCAAATAATTCACACTAACAAAATTACAATCATGCTCATCATTCAAATATTTAGTGCCAAACATTTTAATGCATTCTTCTTCTAGCACTTGGGCACAATTATCGGAATTCTTATTTTCACGAAAGACATTAAAAAGATGAAGCATATGAGGCACCCTCAATTCCATTTTTCGTAGTTTTATTTTTATAAACTAAACTAGTGATAAAACAAGAAACTAAAAGATTCAATTGCAAGATCTAAAGATATACCTTCAAGCACTCACCTCCCCGGCAACGTCGCCAGAAAAGAGCTTGATGTCTACTACACAACCTTCTTCTTGTAGACGTTGTTGGGCTTCCAAGTGCAGAGGTTTGTAGGACAGTAGCAAATTTCCCTCAAGTGGATGACCTAAGGTTTATCAATTCGTGCGAGGCATAAGATGAAGATGGTCTCTCTGAAACAACCCTGCAACCAAATAACGGAGAGTCTCTTGTGTCCCCAACACATCCAATACAATGGTAAATAGTATAGCTGCACTAGTTTGGCGAAGAGATGGTGATACAAGTGCAATATGGATGGTAGATATAGGTTTTTGTAATCTGAAAATATAAAAACAGCAAGGTATCAAGTGGTAAAAGTGAGCAAGAATGGTATTGGAATGCTTCGAAACAAGGCCTAGGGCTCATACTTTCACTAGTGCAAGTTCTCTCAGCAAGGATTCCATAATTAGATCATATAACAATCCCTCAACATGCAACAAAGAGTCACTCCAAAGTAACTAATAGCGGATAACAAACAAAGAGATTATTGTAGGTTACGAAACCACCTCAAAGTTATTCTTTCCGATCAATCCATTGGGCTATTCATATAAGTGTCACAAACATCCCTAGAGTTCGTAGTAAAATAACACCTTAAGACACAAATCAACCAAAACCCTAATGTCACCTAGATACTCCAATGTCACCACAAGTATCCGCGGGTATGATTATACGATATGCATCACACAATCTCAGATTCATCTATTCAAACCAACACAAAGAACTTCAAAGAGTGCCCCAAAGTTTCTACCGGAGAGACAAGACGAAAACGTGTGCCAACCCCTATGCATAGATTCCCAAGGTCACGAAACCCACAAGTTGATCACCAAAACATACATCAAGTGGATCAATAGAATACCCCATTGTCACCATGGGTATCCCACGCAATACATACATCAAGTGTTCTCAAATCCTTAAAGACTCAATCTGATAAGATAACTTCAAAGCGAAAACTCAATCCATTAAAAGAAAGTAGAGGGGCAGAAACATCAAAAGATCCAACTATAATGGCAGAGCTTGCGATAAATCAAGATCATGCAATATCTAGAACACGAGAGAGAGAGAGAGAGAGATAGATCAAATAGATAGCTAGTGGTACATACCCTCGGCCCTGAGGGTGAACTACTCCCTCCTCGTCATGGAGAGAGCCCGGATGATGAAGATGGCCACCGGTGATGGATCCCCCTCCGACAGGGTGCCAGAACAGGGTCCCGATTGGTTTTTGGTGGCTACAGAGGCTTGCGGTGGAGAAACTCCCAATCTAGATTATTTTCTGGAAGTTTCTATATTTATAGGAGACGTTGGCATTGAGAACAAGTCAGTGGGCCCCGCGGAGAGTCCACGAGGCACAGGGACGCGCCCCAGTGGGGTGGGAGCACCCTCCACCCTCGTGGGGCCCACGGGCCTCCCCTTCGGTAACTCTTCATTCCAGTATTTTTTATATTTTCCAAAAAAAAATCTCCGTTGATTTTCAGCGCATTCCGAGAACTTCTATTTCTGCACAAAAACAACACCATGGTAGTTCTGCTGAAAATAGCGTCAGTCCGGGTTAGTTCTAATCAAATCATACCAAAATCATGTAGAAATATTGTAAACATGGCATGAATACATCAAAAATTATAGATACGTTGGAGACGTATCACGGATGTGCAGCACCCCCTCACGCATCTCAATGGTTTGAGGGTGTTGCAGTACCTCCGCGAGGTAGGGGTTGATGACCTTCTCGAAAAACTTGTCCTTGGGGGCGCTTGAAGACGTCATGGTGGTCTAGATCTGTCAGAAAAACAGCTCGAAACAAAAGCAGAGGATTTTGTCGTGGTACGATTGTCAAAACCTTCGGGAGATTATATAATGAATTTTTACCGACCAAAAGAAGTATCGTGCAAGAAAACAGAGTCTGGAGGGCACACGAGGTGTCCATGAGGCACGGGGTGCACCCAGGGGGGTAAGGCACGCCCTCCACCCTTGTGGATGCCTCGTGTCCCTTTCGGACTACTTCTTATTTTCCTAATTTTTTAAATATTCCAAAACAGAGAAAAATTGTTATTTGAGAAGTTTTGGAGTCGGTTTACTTACCGTACCACATACCTATTACTTTTCGGAGTCTGAAACATTCAGAAAAGTGTCCCTTATGTACTCCTCCGGGGTTACGGTGGCAATAACATTGGTTTCAACATTTATGGTATTACCTGAGATATAATGTTTGATTCTTTGACCGTTCACCACCTTCGGATTTGTGCCTTCGGCGTTGTTGATTTTTGTGGCACAGGAACGATAGACCTCCTCGATAACGTAAGGACCTTCCCATTTAGAGAGAAGTTTTCCTGCAAAAAATCTTAAACGAGAGTTGTATAGCAAAACATAATCACCTACATTAAACTCATGCTTTTGTATCCTTTTGTCAAGCCATCTTTTAACTTTTTGTTTAAACAGTTTGGCATTCTCATAGGCCTGGGTTCTCCATTCATCAAGTGAGCTAATGTCAACTAGTCTCTTCTCACCGGCAAGTTTGAAATCTCAATTGAGATCTTTAATGGCCCAATATGCCTTGTGTTCTAGTTCGAGAGGTAAGTAACATGCTTTTCCATAAACCATTTTATACGGAGACATACCCATAGGATTCTTATATGCGGTTCTATAGGCCCATAATGCATCATCAAGTTTCTTGAACCAATTCTTTCTAGATCTATTAACAGTCTTTTGCAAAACTAATTTAATCTCTCTATTACTCAATTCTACTTGACCACTAGACTATGGATGATATGGAGATGCAATTGTATGATTAACATCATACTTAGCAAGCATTTTACGAAAAGCACCATGAATAAAATGTGAACCATCACCAGTCATTAAGTATCTAGGGACTCCAAACCTCGGAAAATTAACTTCTTTAAGCATCTTAATAGAAGTATTATGATCAGCACTACTAGTTGGAATAGCTTCTACCCACTTAGTAACATAATCAACAACAACTAAAATATGTGTATACCCATTAGAGGAAGGAAAAGTTCCCATATAATCAAAGCCACAAACATCAAATGGTTCAATAACAACTGAATAGTTCATAGGCATTTCTTGACGTCTACTAATATTACCAATTCTTTGGCATTCATCACAAGACAAGACAAACTTACGGGCATCTTTGAAAAGAGTAGGCCAATAAAAACTGGATTGCAATACCTTATGTGCAGTTCTGTCTCCAGCGTGGTGTCCTCCATATGCCTTGGAGTGACACTTGCGTAGGATCTGTTCCTGTTCATGCTAAGGTACACAACATCTAATAACACCATCTACTCCTTCTTTATAAAGGTGTGCGTAATCCCAGAAGTAATGTCTTAAATCATAGAAAAACTTTTTCTTTTGCTGGTATGTGAAACCAGGTGGTATAAATTTAGCAACAATGTAATTAGCATAATCAGCATACCATGGAGCAGTAAGAGAAGCATTTATGATAGCTAATTGTTCATCAGGAAATCTATCATCAATAGGTAGTGGGTCATCAAGAACATTCTCTAACCTAGACAAGTTGTCTGCAACGGGGTTCTGAACTCCCTTTCTATCAATAATATGCAAATCAAATTCTTGTAGCAAGAGGACCCATCTAATAAGTCTACGTTTAGCATCTTTCTTTTCCATAAGGTATTTAAGAGCAGCATGATCAATGTGAACAGTTACTTTGGAATCAACAATATAAGGTCTGAACTTGTCACAAGCAAACACAACTGCTAAAAATTATTTTTCAGTAGTAGCATAATTTCTCTAGGCACTGTCTAGAGTTTCACTAGCATATTGAATAACATTTAATTTCTTATCAACTCTTTGTCCTAGAATAGCACCTACAGCATAATCACTAGCATCACACATGATTTCAAATGGTAAATTCCAATTAGGTGGTTGAACAATAGGTGCAGAAATCAAGGTTTTCATAAGTATTTCAAATGCTTCTACACAATCATCATCAAAGACAAAAGGAACATATTTTTGTAAGAGATTATTCAGAGGCCTAGAAATTTTAGAGAAGCCTTTAATGAACCTCCTATAAAAACAGGCATGACCAAGGAAACTTCTTATACCTTTGATGTCCTTAGGACACTGCATCTTTTCAATAGCGTCAACTTTAGCTTTGTCAACTTCAATACCTCTTTCAGATATTTTATGCCCCAAGACAATACCTTCCTTAACCATCAAGTGGCACTTCTCCCAATTCAATACAAGATTAGTTTCTTCACATCTCTGCAAGACTCGATCAAGATTGCTTAAGCAATCATCAAAAGAAGTTCCATACACGGAGAAATCATCCATGAAAACCTCAACAATCTTTTCACAAAAGTCAGAGAATATAGCAGTCATACATCTTTGAAAGGTAGCAGGTGCATTACATAAACCAAAAGGCATACATCTACAAGCAAAGGTACCGAAAGGGCAAGTAAAAGTGGTCTTATCCTAATCCTCTTCTGACACGGGTATTTGAGAAAAACAGAATAACCATCTAGAAAGGAAAAATGTGTATGTTTGGATAATCTTTCTAGCATTTGATCAATAAAAGGTAAAGGGTAATGATATTTTCTAGTAGCTTTATTTAATTTGCGGAAATCAATTACCATTCTATAACCTGTAACAATTCTTTGTGGGATCAATTCATCTTTATCATTAGGAACAACAGTAATACCTCCCTTCTTAGGGACACAATGGACAAGGCTTACCCACTGACTATCAGCAACAGGATAAATTATACCTGCCTCCAGAAGCTTGAGTATTTCATTTCTTACCACTTCTTTCATCTTAGGATTTAACCATCGTTGATGACAACCAACTGGTTTAGCATCTTTCTCTAGTTTAATTTTGTGCTGGCATAGGGTGGGACTAATTCCCTTAAGATCATCAAGAGTATATCCAATAGCTAGCACAGTGCTTCTTCAAAGTTTTCAATAATTTCTCTTCTTCATGCTCTGAAAGGTTAGCACTAATAATAACAGGATATATCTTCTTTTCATCAAGATAAGCATATTTAAGAGTATCAGGTAATTGTTTAAGCTCAAACACGGGATCACCCTTGGGTGGAGTAGGATCCCCTAGGATTTCAACAGGCAAGTTGTGTTTCAAAATAGGTCCCTGTGTTAAAGAATACTTCATCTATTTCCCTTCTTTCATTCATAAACATATCATTTTCATGGTCTAGCAAATATTGTTCTAAAGGATCATTAGGAGGCACGGCAATAGAAGCAAGACCAATAATTTCATCTTTACTAGGCAATTCTTTATCATGGGGTTGTCTATGAAATTTAGCAAAATTAAAGTCATGAGACATGTCCCCTAAACCAACAGTAACATTATCCTTTTCACAACCTATCTTAGCATTAACAGTATTCAAGAAGGGTCTACCAAATATAATGGGACAAAATTCATCTTGTGGGGAACCAAGAACAAGAAAATCAGTAGGATATTTAATTTTCCCACACAAGACTTCAACATCTCTAACAATCCCAATTGGTGAAATAGTATCTCTATTGGCAAGCTTAATAGTAACATCAATACCTTCTATTTCAGCAGGTGCGATATCATGCATAATTTCTTTGTATAAGGAATGGGGTATTGCACTCGCAATAGCACCCATATCACGTAAGCCATGATAACAATGATCTCCTATTTTAACAGAAACAACATGCATGCCAACAATAGGTCTATGTTTATTTTTAGTATCGGGTCTAGCAGTTCTAGCAGCTTCATTAGAAGTAAATAACATGCCCATCAATATTATCGACCAAGATATCTTTAACCATAGCAATACTAGGTTCAACTTTAATTTCCTCTGGGGGTGTAGGTGTTCTAGCATTACTCTTACGAACCACAGTTGAAGCTTTAGCATGATCCTTTATTCTAACAGGGAAAGGTGGTTTCTCAATATAAGTAGTAGGAACAATAGGATCAACATTATAAGTGATAGTCTTTTCTGCAACTTTAATAGGTTCTACTACTTTCACTTCAATGGGAGGATGATATTTAAACCACTTCTCCTTAGGGAGATCAACATGAGTAGCAAATGATTCACAGAAAGAAGCTATTATCTCAGAGTCAAGTCCATATTTAGTGCTAAATTCACGAAAAGCATCGGTATCCATAAATGATTTAACACAATCAAACTTAGGTGTTATACCTAACTCCTTACCTTTGTCTAGTTCCCAATCTTCAGAGTTGCATTTAATTCTTTCCAATAAATCCCATCTAAATTCAATAGTCGTCATCATAAAAGAACCAGTACAAGAGTATCGAGCATGGAGCGATTATTGAGAGAAAGCCGAGCATAAAAATTTTGAACAATACTTTCTCTTGAGAGCTCATGATTGGGGCATGAATATAACATTGACTTAAGCCTCCCCCAAGCTTGAGTGATACTTTCTCCTTCGCGAGGCCAAAAATTATATGTATAATTACGATCACGATGAACCAGATGCATAGGATAAAACTTTTGATGAAATTCCAATTTCAACCGGTTGTAGTTCCGTGATCCAATATCATCACATAGCCTAAACCATGTCAATGCCTTTCCCTTCAAAGATAAAGGGAAGACCTTATTCTTGATAACATCCTCGGGCATACCTGCAAGCTTAAATAATCCAAAAACTTCATCCACATAGATTAGGTGCATATCGGGATGTAATGTTCCATCTCCGGTATAGGGATTAGCTAGCAGTTTCTCTATCATACCCAAAGGAATTTCAAAGTAAACATTTTCAGTAGGTTCAGTAGGTTGAGGAGCAACTCTTTGCTCTGCTGGTCGTGGTGAAGATACCCCGAACAAGCCCCTCAAAGGATTATTTTCCATAGTAACAAGTGACAGTAAATTTCAGCACACTATATAAATTTTTCCTTACAAAATTCCACCTACCAAAGGCGCTTCACTCCCCGGCAACAGCACCAGAAAAGAGTCTTGATGACCCAAAAGTGTAGAGGATCTATCATAGTCCTTTCGATAAGTAAGAGTGTCGAACCCAACGAGGAGCAGAAGGAAATGACAAGCGGTTTTCAGTAAGGTATTCTCTACAAGCACTGAAATTATCGGTAACAGATAGTTTTTTGATAAGGTAATTCATAACGGGTGACAAGTAACAAAAGTAAACAAGGTGTAGCAAGGTGGTCCAATCCTTTTTATAGCAAAGGACAAGCCTGGACAAACTCTTATATAAAGCAAAGCACTCCCGAGGACACATGGGAATTATCATCAAGCTAGTTTTCATCATGCTCATATGATTCGCATTCGTTACTTTGATAATTTGATATGTGGGTGGACCGGTGCTTGGGTACTGCCCTTCCTTGTACAAGCATACCACTTATGATTAACCCCTCTTGCAAGCATCCGCAACTACGAAAGAAGAATTAAGGTAAACCTAACCATAGCATGAAACATATGGATCCAAATTAGCCCCTTATGAAGCAACGCATAAACTAGGGTTTAAGCTTCTGTCACTCTAGCAACCCATCATCTACTTATTACTTCCCAATTCCTTCCCCTAGGCCCAAACAATGGTGAAGTGTCATGTGGTCAACGTTCACATAACACCATTAGAGGAAAGACAACATACATCTCATCAAAATATCTAACGAATACCATATTCACATGACTACTTATAACAAGACCCCATGTCTTCAGGAACAAACGTAACTACTCACAAATCATATTCATGTTCATAATCAGAGGGGTATTAATATGCATAAAGGATCTGAACATATGATCTTCCACCAAATAAACCAACTAGCATCAACTACAAGGAGTAATCAACACTACTAGCAACCCACAGGTACCAATCTGAGGTTTTGAGACAAAGATCAGATACAAGAGATGAACTAGGGTTTGAGAGGACATGGTGTTGGTTGATGTCTACTACACAACCTTCTTCTTGTAGAAGTTGTTGGGCCTCCAAGTGCAGAGGTTTGTAGGACAGTAGCAAATTTCCCTCAAGTGGATGATCTAAGGTTTATCAATCCATGGGAGGCGTAGGATGAAGAAGGTCTCTCTCAAACAACCCTGCAACCAAATAACAAAGAGTCTCTTGTGTCCCCAACACACCTAATACAATGGTAAATTGTATAGGTGCACTAGTTCGGCGAAGAGATGGTGATACAAGTGCAATATGGATAGTAGATATAGGTTTTTGTAATCTGAAATTATAAAAACAACAAGGTAACTAATGATAAAAGTGAGCGTAATCGGTATTGCAATGCTAGGAAACAAGGCCTAGGGTTCATATTTTCACTAGTGCAAGTTCTCTCAACAATAATAACATAACTGGATCATATAACTATCCCTCAATGATAACCCACAAGTGTAGGGGATAGCAACAGCTTTCGAGGGTAAAGTATTCAACCCAAATTTATTGATTCGGCACAAGAGGAGCCAAAGAATATTCTTGAGTATTAGCAGTTGAGTTGTCAATTCAACCACGCCTGGATAACTTAGTATCTATAGCAAAGTATTTAGTAGCAAAGTAATATGATAATAAAGGTAACGGTAGCAAAAGTAATGTTTTTGGGTTTTGTAGTAATTGTAACAATAGCAACGGGAAAGTAAATAAGTGAAGCACAAGATGTGAAAAGCTCGTAGGCAATGGATTATTGATGGATAATTATGTCGGATGCGATTCCTCATGTAATAGCTATAACATAGGGTGACACAGAACTAGCTCCAATTCATCAATGTAATGTAGGCATGTATTCCGTAAATAGTCATACGTGCTTATGGAAAAGAACTTGCATGACATCTTTTGTCCTACCCTCTCGTGGCAGCAGAGTCCTAGTGGAAACTAAGGGATATTAAGGCCTCCTTTTAATAGAGAACCGGACCAAAGCATTAACACATAGTGAATACATGAACTCCTCAAACTACGGTCATCACCGAGAAGTATCCCGATTATTGTCACTTCGGGGTTGTCGGATCATAACACATAATAGGTGACTATAGACTTGCAAGATAGGATTAAGAACACACATATATTCATGAAAACATAATAGGTTCAGATCTGAAATCATGGCACTCGGGCCCTAGTGACAAGCATTAACCATAGCAAAGTCATAGCAACATCAACCTCAGAACATAGTGGATACTAGGGATGAAACTCTAACAAAACTAACTTGATTTCATGGTAAATCTCATCCAACCCATCACCGTCCAGCAAGCCTATGATGGAATTACTCACGCACGGCAGTGAGCATCATGAAATTGGTGATGGAGGATGGTTGATGATGACGACTGCTACGTCTTGAGCTTGCGTTGGTTTTCCTTGAAGAGGAAAGGGTGATGCAGCAGAGTAGCGTAAGTATTTCCCTCAGTTTTTGAGACCAAGGTATCAATCCAGTAGGAGGCTCCTCCAAAGTCCCATGCACCTACACAAACAAACCAAGAACTCGCAACCAACGCAATAAAGGGGTTGGCAATCCCTTCACGGCCACTTCGAAAGTGAGATCTGATAGAGATAGTATGATAAAATAAATATATTTTTGGTATTTTATAATATAGATGCAAAAAGAAAAGATGCAAATAAAAGTAGATTAAAAGCAAATATGATAAGAGATAGACCCGAGGGCCATAGGTTTCACTAGTGGCTTCTCTCGAGATAGCATAAGTATTACGGTGGGTGAACAAATTACTGTCGAGCAATTGATAGAAAAGCGAATAATTATGAGATTATCTAGGCATGATCATGTATATAGGCATCACGTCCGTGACAAGTAGACCGACTCCTGCCTGCATCTACTACTATTACTCCACACATCGACCAACTCATGCCTGCATCTAGAGTATTAAGTTCATAAGAACAGAGTAACGCATTAAGCAAGATGACATGATGTAGAGGGATAAACTCAAGCAATATGATATAAACCCCATCTTGTTATCCTCGATGGCAACAATACAATACGTGCCTTGCAACCCTTTCTGTCACTGGGTAAGGACACCGCAAGATTGAACCCAAAGCTAAACACTTCTCCCATGGCAAGAAAGATCAATCTAGTAGGCCAAACCAAACTGATAATTCGAAGAGACTTGCAAACATAACTCAATCATACATAAAAGAATTCAGAGAGATTCAAACATTATTCATATATAAACTTGATCATAAACGCACAATTCATCGGATCTCGACAAACACACCGCAAAAAGAGTTTACATCGAATAGATCTCCACAAGAGAGGGGCAGATCATTGTATTGAGATCCAAAAAGAGATAAGAAGACATCTAGCTAATAACTATGGACCCGAAGGTCTGTGGTAAACTACTCACAACTCATCGGAAGGGCTATGGTGTTGATGTAGAAGCCCTCCGTGGTCGATTCCCCCTCCGGCAAAGTGTCGCGAAGGCTCCAAGATGAGATCTCGCGGATACAGAAGGTTACGGTGGTGGAAATTGTGTTTCAGGTGCTCCCTGGATGTTTTCGGGGTATGTAGGCTTATATAGGAGGAAGAAGTACGTCGGTGGACACCCAAGGGGCCCATGAGACAGGGGGCGCGCCCTATAGGGGGGGGCTCCTATCTCGTGGAAGCTTCGGCTGCTTCTTGACTTGCACTCCAAGTCCTCTGGATCACGTTCGTTCCAAAAATGACGCTCCCGAAGGTTTCATTCCGTTTGGACTCCGTTTGATATTCCTTTTCTTCCAAATACTGAAATAGGCAAAAAAACAGCAATACGGGCTGGGCCTCCGGTTAGTAGGTTAGTCCCAAAAATGATATAAATGTGTAAAATAAAGCCCATAAACATCCAAAAGGGGTAATATAATAGCATGGAACAATCAAAAATTATAGATACATTGGAGACGTATCAACGACGGCGACGAATCCCCCTCTCTGGAGCCCCGAATGGACTCCAAATCAGCCCTCCCGAGAAAGATTAGGGCTTGGCGGCGGCTCTGTATTGTAAAACACGATGAAACTTTCTCTCTGATTTTTTCTCCGCAAGACGGAATATATGGAGTTGGAGTTGAGGTCGGCGGAGCCTCAGGGGGCCCACGAGATAGGGGGGCACGCCCAGGGGGGAGGGCGCGCCCCCACCCTCGTGGACAGGGTGTGGGCCCCCTGGTCTTGATTCTTTCTCCAGTATTTTTTATATTTTCCAAAAAGTGCCTCCGAGGATTTTCAGGACATTCCGAGAACTTTTGTTTTCTACACATGAAACAACATCATAGCAGTTCTGCTGAAAACAGCGTTAGTCCGGGTTAGTTCCATTCAAATCATGCAAGTTAGAGTCCAAAACAAGGGCAAAAGTGTTTGGAAAAGTAGATACGTTGGAGACGTATCAACTCCCCCAAGCTTAAACCTTTGCTTGTCCTCAAGCAATTCAGTTGATAAACTAAAGTGATAAATAAAAACTTCTACAAACTCTGTTTGCTCTTGTGGTTGTAACCATGCAAAGCCAGCATTTAGGTCTCAGCAAATATTATGAACTAACCATACTCACAATAACACCTAGGTCTCACAATTACTCATATCAATGGCATAATCAGCTAGCGAGCCATAATAATAAAACTCGGATGACAACACTTTCTCAAAACAATCATAACATGATATAACAAAATGGTATCTCGCTAGCCCTTTCTGAGACCGCAAAACATAAATGCGGAACACCTTTAAAGATCAAGGACTGATTAAACATTGTAATTCACGGTAAAAGAGATCCAGTCAAGTCATACCAACATAAATAAATAGTAATGAATGCAAATGACAGTGTGCTCTCCAGCGGGTGCTTTTTAATAAGAAGGGTGATGACTCAACATAAAAGTAAATAGATAGGCCCTTCGCAAAGGGAAGCAGGGATTCGTAGAGGTGCCAAAGCTCGATTTTAAAATAGAGATTGAATAAAATTTTGAGCTGCATACTTTTGCTGTCAATGCAACAACTATGAGATGGATGTATCTTCCATACTACATGCATTATAGGCAGTTTCCAAACAGAATAGTAAAGGTTTGTACTCCCCCAACCACCAACAAGCATCAATCCATGGCTTGCTCGAAACAACGAGTGCCTCCAACTAACAACAGCCCTGGGGGAGTTTTGTTTAATTATTTTGATTTGCTTTTGATCTTTTTGGATCATGGGACTG
This sequence comes from Triticum dicoccoides, assembly GCF_002162155.2. Lineage (NCBI taxonomy): Eukaryota > Viridiplantae > Streptophyta > Magnoliopsida > Poales > Poaceae > Triticum > Triticum dicoccoides. The sequence goes on along the minus strand of NC_041383.1, from coordinate 588,220,399 downwards.
GGCATCCCGGTTACCAGCCCTTTCTCGTGAATGAGGAGTGGAGTCCACTCCTCTTGAGAATAACCCACCTAGCATGGAAGATATAGGCAGCCCTAGTTGTAACATGAGCTGCTCGAGCATACAAAACAGAATTTCATTTGAAGGTTTCAAGTTTAGCACATACAAATTTACTTGGAACGGCAGGTAAATACCGCATATAGGAAGGTATGGTGGACTCATATGGAACAACTTTGGGGTTTAAGGAGTTTGGATGCACAGGCAGTATTCTCGTTTAGTACAGGTGAAGGCTAGCAAAATACTGGGAAGCGACCAACTCAGAGAGCGACAACAGTCATAAATATGCATTAAAATTAATTCACACCGAGTACAAGCATGAGTAGGATATAATCTACCATGAACATAAACATCGTGAAGGCTATGTTGATTTGTTTCAACTACATGCGTGAACATGTGCCAAGTCGAGTCTCTCAATTCATTCAAAGGAGGATACCATCCCATCATACCACATCATAATCATTCTAATAGCATGTTGGCACGCAAGGTAAGCCATTATAACTCATATCTAATCAAGCATGGCACAAGCAACTATAATCTCTAAATGTCATTGCAAATATGTTTACTTCATAATAAGCTGAATCAAAAACGATGAACTCATCATATTTACAAAAACAAGAGAGGTCGAGTTCATACCAGCTTTTCTCATCTCAATAAGTCCATCATATATCGTCATTATTGCCTTTCACTTGCACGACCGAACGATGTGTATAATAATAATAGTGCATGTGCATTGGACTAAGCTAGAATCTGCAAGCATTCAACTCAAGAGAGAGAGAAGACAAGGTAATACGAGCTCTAAATTAAATAAATAATCACGCATATGAGAGCCACTAAACATTTTCAATATGGTCTTCTACTCTCGAACCCCAAAGAAAAGAAAATAAAACTATTTACACGGGAAAGCTCCCAACAAGAAAGAAGAAGAACGAGAAATCTTTTTGGGTTTTCATTTTAATTTCTACTATAAGCATGGACATTAAACTAACTATTTTTTTGGTTTTTCTTAAGGTTTATCAAACACACAAGAAGAAAACTAGAAAAAGAAATTTAAACTAGCATGGATAATACAATGAAAGAATATGAGCACCGACGACTAGTGTGTGAACATGAATGTAAAGTCGGTGAGGAATACGTACTCCCCCAAGCTTAGGCTTTTGGCCTAAGTTGGTCTAATACCAAGGACCGCCTAGCTGATATCCATAGTTGTAGCTGGGGTCATACTGAGATGCAGCAGCAACCGCCTCCTGAGCTGTGGCATGTTGGCGAGCTGCCTCCGCTCTCCCCTCATGCTCATATGCTTCCTCCCTAGTAACAACATATCTTCCTTTTGCCTGATAATCAAAAAGGAGAGGCGCAGGAAGAGTAACATGGACGACGTTGTGTCTATTATAGATTAGTCGATAATGGAGGAATTGTTCATTCCTCCTAAGAAAATGATGATTGACCATAGCGTCATAATCTAAATAAGCAGGAGGTATTTTCGGTGTCAAAACCGGCGGATCTCGGGTAGGGGGTCCCGAACTGTGCATCTAAGACTAATGGTAACAGGAGGCTAGGGATACGATGTTTACCCAGGTTCGGGCCCTCTCGATGGAGGTAATACCCTACTTCCTGCTTGATTGATCTTGATGATATGAGTATTACAAGAGTTGATCTACCACGAGATCAAAGAGGCTAAACCCTAGAAGCTAGCCTATGGTATGATTGTTGTTGTGTCCTACGGACTAAACCCTCCGGTTTATATAGACACCGGAGGGGGCTAGGGTTACACAGAGTCGGTTTACAGAGGAGGAGATCTACATCCGAATCGCCAAGCTTGCCTTCCACGCCAAGGAGAGTCCCATCCGGACACGGGACGAAGTCTTCTATCTTGTATCTTCATAGTCCAACAGTCCAGCCAAAGTATATAGTCCGGCTGTCCGGATACCCCCTTATCCAGGACTCCCTCAAGTATCATCATATCCCCCTCTCGTGGGGCTATACCAAGATAATTAGCCACATGGGTTGCATAAATTACTCCAAATAAATCTCTAGCTCTACCATTGTTCTGCAACCTACGTGCAACTATTGCCCCCAAGTTATAACCTTTATAACCTAACACAGCACTCTTGAGGACACAGAGATCAGGGACACACATATGACATGCTTCATCTTTACTGTTATTGCATCTACTAATGAAGAGAGCAAAATAATGTATAGCGGGAAAATGAATGCTTCCTATGGTAGCTTGTGCTATGTCCCTGGATTCTCCCATAGTAATACTAGCAAGGAAATCTCTAAATTCAGATTTGTGAGGATCATTAATATTACCCCATTGCGGAAGTTTGCAAGCAGTTGTAAAATCCTCTAAGTCCATGGTATAAGATGTATCATAAATATCAAATAGGACACTAGGAGAATTACGCGTATAGTTATATTTAAACCTCCGCACAAAGGAATCAGTCAATTGATAGTATTGAGGACACTTATCTTGTAAGAAGTCCTCCAACTCAGCATTACGCACATACGCGTCAAATTCCTCCTTAAAGCCTGCTTCAACCATAAAATCATCAGATGGCCACTCACAAGCTCGTACATCCGCGTCCCTCTGTAATTCAACATCTTGCTCACTCATAGCAATCCTGGGTCCTTTCTTTACCGAGGGACCACCTTGGTACAATCTCCTAGACATAATTTTTCTGAAAAATTTCTGAAATTTTAGTAACTTCAAAATGAAAGTGAATAAAAGTAAACAAGAATGGTAGCAACTACTCCTACAAGTGCCTAGAGCCTATATAATGCATTAGAAATGCTTGGGACCTCATAAATTTAACATGCAAGCTCAAGAACATGTTCACCTATGAAGCAAAAATTTGCAATGAATAAAGCACTAGAACAAAAAACTATTTGGACCAATGGAGGAGTCACATACCAAGCAACAATCTCCCAAAGCAGTTTTGTGAATGGAGCTTTGAGCAAGGAGATCAAAAATCGCAGCAAAATGAGCTAGAACTCGTGCTTGAGCTGGATGGGGATTTTTTTGGGTAGAAGATGAAGTGTGTAGGTGCTGGCATAAGTGGAGGGGGGCCACCAGGGGCCCATGAGACAGGGGGCATGCCCAGGTGGGGTAGGCGTGCCCAGGTGGGGTGGGCGCGCCCTCCACTCTCATGGCCTGGTGCTTGCCCCTCCTATAGTGATTTCAGTGCCTAAAATCCTCAAATATTCCATAAAAATAACACTAAATTTGCAGGGCATTTGGAGCACTTTTATTTTTGGGATATTTTTTAATGCATGGATAATTCAGAAAACAGACGGATAATACTATTTTTGCTTTATTTATTCTATAAAATAGAAAGTAAAAAGAGGGTACAGAAGGTTGTGCCTTCTAGTTTCATCCTTCTCATGATCATCAAAATGAATCCACTAACAAGGTTGATCAAGTCTTGTTAACAAACTCATTCCGAATAACACGGAACCGGAGAAACTTCGAATAACACTAAGTTACCTCAACAGGGATATGAAAATCCCCAACAATAAGAATATCATACTTTTTCTTGACAGTATGGAGAGGAAATTCAAAACCTCCAATAATGATAGTTGTAACTTTTCCAATAGAATTAACGCTATGAACTTGAGATTGTTTCCTCGGAAAGTGTACCGTATGCTCATTACCATTAACATGAAAAGTGACATTGCCTTTGTTGCAATCAATAACAGCCCCTGCAGTATTAAAAAAGGTCTACCAAGGATAATCGACATACTATCGTCATCGGGGATATCAAGAATAACAAAGTCCATTAAGATAGTGACATTTGCAACCACAACAGGCACATCCTCACAAATACCGACAGGTATGGTAGTTGATTTATCAGCCATTTGCAAAGATATTTCAGTAGGTGTCAACTTATTCAGTTCAAGTCTACGATATAAAGAGAGAGGCATAATACTAACACCGGCTCCAAGATCACATAAAGCAGTTCTAACATAATTTCTTTTAATGGTGCATGGTATAGTTGGTACCCCCGGATCTCTAAGTTTCTTTGGTATTCCACCCTTAAAAGTGTAATTAGCAAGCATGGTGGAAATTTCAGCTTCCGGTATCTTTCTTTTGTTTGTAATGATATCTTTCATATATTTAGCATAAGGGTTTACTTTAAGCATATCAGTTAAGCGCATACGTAAGAAGATAGGTCTAATCATTTTAGCAAAGCTCTCAAAATCCTCATCATCCTTTGTCTTGGATGGTTTAGGAGGAAAGGGCATGGGTTTCTGAACCCATGGTTCTCTTTCTCTACCGTGATTACTAGCAACAAAATCTCTCTTATCATAATGTTGATTCTTTGATTGTGGGTTATCAAGATCAACAGCAGGTTCAATCTCTACATCATTATTTTTGCTAGCTTGAGCATCAACATGAACATTATCATTAACATTATCACTAGGTTCATGTTCATCACCTGATTGTGTTTCGGCATCAGAAATAGAAATATTATTAGGATTCTCAGGTGTGTCTACAACAGGTTCACTAGAAGCATGCAAAGTCCTATCGTTTTTCTTTTTCTTCTTTTTAGAAGAACTAGGTGCTTCTAAATTATTTCTCTGAGAATCTTACTTGATTCTCTTAGGGTGGCCTTCAGGATACAAAGGTTCCTGAGTCATTCTACCAGTTCTAGTAGCCACTCTAACAACAAAGTCATTCTTATTATTTAATTCATCAAGCAAATCATTTTGAGCTTTAAGTACTTGCTCAGCTTGAGTAGCAACCATAGACGCATATTTGTTAATGAGTTTAAGTTCACCTTTAACTCTAGCCATATTATCACTTACGCGGCCTATCTCGAAGGCATTATTCTTTTAACTCTCTACCAACATAAGCATTAAAACTTTCTTGTCTAGCCATAAAGTCATCAAATTCATCTAAGCATGGGCTATGAAATTTAGTAGAGGGAATTTCAACTTTATCATATCTATAGAGAGAATTGACCTTTACTACCTGTGTCGGGTTATCAAGACAATGTGGTTCTTCAACAGGCGGTATATTAAGACCATGTATTTCTTCAATAGGTGGTAAATTCTTAACATCTTCAGCTTTGATACCTTTTCCTTTCATTGATTTCTTTGCCTTCTGCATATCTTCAGGACTGAGAAATAAAACACCTCTCATCTTCGGAGTGGGTTTAGGAATAGGCTCAGGAGTTGGCTCAATTGGTTCAGGAATTGCCTCGGGAATTGGCTCAGGAGTTGGCTCAATTGGTTCAGGAATTGCCTCAGGAATTGGCTCAGGGAGAGTCCAATTATTTTCATTAGTCAACATATTATTCAATAGTAATTCAGCTTCGTCGACTGTTCTTTCCCTGAAAACACAACCAGCACAACTATCCAAGTAGTCCTTGGAAGCATCGGTTAGTCCATTATAAAAGATATCAAGTATTTCATTTTTCTTAAGAGGATGATCAAGCAAAGCATTAAGTAATCGAAGAAGCCTCCCCCAATCTTGTGGGAGACTCTCTTCTTTGATTTGCACAAAATTATATATTTCCCGCAAGGCAGCTTGTTTCTTATGAGCAGGGAAATATTTAGCAGGGAAATAATAAATCATATCCTGGGGACTACGCACACAACCAGGAGCAAGAGAATTATACCAAGTCTTAGCATCACCCTTTAATGAGAACGGAAATATCTTAAGGATATAAAAGTAGCGAGATTTATCATCATGAGTAAACAGGGTAGCTATATCATTCAAATTGGTAAGATGTGCCACAACAGTTTCAGATTCAAGGCCATAAAAAGGATCAGATTCTACCAAAGTAATAATTTCAGGATCAATAGAGAATTCATAATCCTTATCAGTAACACAGATAGGTGAAGTAGCAAAAGCAAGGTCAGGTTTCATTCTAGCATTAAGAGACTGCTGCTTCCATTTAGTTAATAATTTCTTAAGATCATATCTATCATTGCAAGCAAAGATAGCTCTACCAGCTTCTTCATTCATAACATAACCCTCAGGAACAACAGGTAATTCATAATCATTCGGAGAACCTTCATCATCACTATCATCAATAATACCATCTTCAATAATTTCGTTCTCTCTAGCCCTAGCAAGTTGTTCATCAAGAAATTCACCTAATGGCAAAGTAGTATCACGCACAGAAGTAGTTTCATCATAAGTATCATGCAAAGCAGAAGTGGCATCATCAATAACATGCGACATATCAGAATTCATAGCAGTAGCAGGTTTAGGTGTCGCAAACTTACTCATAACAGAAGGAGAATCTAGTGCAGAGCTAGATGGCAGTTCCTTACCTCCCCTCGTAGTTGAGGGATAGATCTTGGTTTTAGCGTCTTTCAAGTTCTTCATAGTGATCAACAGATATAAATCCCACGTGACTCAGAGAATAGAGCTATGCTCCTCGGCAACAGCGCCAGAAATTAGTCTTGATAACCCACAAGTGTAGGGGATCGCAATAGCTTTCGAGGGTAAAGTATTCAACCCAAATTTATTGATTCGACACAAGGGGAGCCAAAGAATATTCTTGAGTATTAGAAGTTGAGTTGTCAATTCAACCACACCTGGATAACTTAGTATCTGCAGCAAAGTATTTAGTAGAAAAGTAATGTGATAATAAAGGTAAGGGTAGCAAAAGTAATGTTTTTGGGTTTTGTAGTAATTGTAACAATATTAACGGGAAAGTAAATAAGCGAAGCACAAGATGTGAAAAGCTCGTAGCCAATGCATCAGTGATGGATAATTATGTCGGATGTGATTCCTCATGTAATAGCTATAACATAGGGTGACACGGAACTAGCTCCAATTCATCAATGTAATGTAGGCATGTATTCCGTAAATAGCCATACGTGCTTATGGAAAAGAACTTGCATGACATCTTTTGTCCTACCCTCCCATGGCAGCAAGGGATATTAAGGCCTCCTTTTAATAGAGAACCGGACCAAAGCATTAACACATAGTGAATACATGAACTCCTCAAACTACGGTCATCACCGAGAAGTATCCCGATTATTGTCACTTCGGGGTTGTCGGGTCATAACACGTAATAGGTGACTATAGACTTGCAAGATAGGATCAAGAACACACATATATTCATGAAAACATAATAGGTTCAGATCTCAAATCATGGCACTCGGGCCCTAGTGACAAGCATTAAGCATAGCAAAGTCATAGCAACATCAATCTCAAAACATAGTGGATACTAGGGATCAAACCTTAACAAAACTAACTTGATTTCATGGTAAATCTCATCCAACCCATCACCGTCCAGCAAGCCTACGATGGAATTACTCATGCACGGTGGTGAGCATCATGAAATTGGTGATGGAGGATGGTTGATGATGATGACAGCGATGAATCCCCCTCTCCGGAGCCCCGAACGGACTCCAGATCAGCCCTCCCGAGAGAGATTAGGGCTTGGCGGCGGCTCCGTATCGTAAAACATGATGAAAATTTCTCTCTGAGTTTTTCTCCGCGAGACGGAATATATGGAGTTGGAGTTGAGGTCGGCGGAGCCTCAGGGGGCCCACGAGACAGGGGGGCGCGCCCAGGGGGAGGGCGCGCCCCCACCCTCATGGACAGGGTGTGGGCCCCCTGGTCTTGATTCTTTCTCCAGTATTTTTTATATTTTCCAAAAAGTGCCTCCGAGGATTTTTAGGACATTCCGAGAACTTTGTTTTTCTACACATGAAACAACATCATAGCAGTTCTACTGAAAACAGCGTCAGTCCGGGTTAGTTTCATTCAAATCATGCATGTTAGAGTCCAAAACAAGGGCAAAAGTGTTTGGAAAAGTAGATACGTTGGAGACGTATCACTCAACATGCAACAAAGAGTCACTCCAAAGTCACTAATAGCGGAGAAAAAACAAAGAGATTATTGTAGGGTACGAAACCACCTCAAAGTTATCATTTCTGATCGATCTATTCAAGAGTCTGTAGTAAAATAACATGAAGCTATTCTTTCCATTCAATCTATCATAGAGTTCGTACTAGAATAACACCTTAAGACACAAATCAACCAAAACCCTAAGGTCACATAGATACTCCAATGTCACCTCAAGTATCCGTAGGCATGATTATACGATATGCATCACACAATCTCAGATTCATCTATTCAACCAACACAAAGTACTTCAAAGAGTGCCCCAAAGTTTTTACCAGAGAGTCAAGATGAAAACGTGTGCCAACCCCTATGCATAAGTTCACTGAACCCGCAAGTTGATCACCAAAACATACATCAAGTAGATCACGTGAATATCCCATTGTCACCACAGATAAGCACGGCAAGACATACATCAAGTGTTCTCAAATCCTTAAAGACTCAATCCGACAAGATAACTTCAAAGGGAAAACTCAATCCATTACAAGAGAGTAGAGGGGGAGAAACATCATAAGATCCAACTATAATAGCAAAGCTCGCGATACATCAAAATCATATCACCTCAAGAACACGAGAGAGAGAGAGATCAAACACATAGCTACTGGTACATACCCTCAGCCCCGAGGGTGAACTACTCCCTCCTCGTCATGGAGAGCGCCGGGATGATGAAGATGGCCACCGGTGATGGATTCTTCCTTTGGCAGGGTGCCGGAACAAGCTCCGAGAGGTTTTTGGTGGCTACAGAGGCTTGTGGCAGCGGAACTCCCGATCTATTGTGCTCCCCGATGTTTTTAGGGTATATATATATATATATATATATATATATATATATATATATATATATATGCGAAAGAAGTCAGTCAGGGGAGCCACGAGGGGCCCACGAGGGTGGGGGTGCGCCCAGGGGGGTAGGGCGCACCTCCCTGCCTGGTGGCCACCTCGAAGCTTCCCTGACGTCTACTCCAAGTCTCCTGGATTGCTTCTGCTCCAAAAATAGCTCTCCCGAAGGTTTCATTCCGTTTGGACTCCGTTTGATATTCCTTTTCTTCGAAACACTGAAATAGGCAAGAAAATAACAATTTGGGCTAGGCCTCCGGTTAATAGGTTAGTCCGAAAAATAATATAAAAGTGTATAATAAAGCCCATAAACATCCAAAACAGATAATATAATAGCATGAATACTACATAAATTATAGATACGTTGGAGACGTATCACTGGTGAAGATGTTGATGGAGATTGACCCCCTCCCGATGAGAGGATTGATGGTGATGATGATGGCGACGATTTTCCCCTCCCGGAGGGATGTTTTCCCGGCAGAACAGCTCCACTAGAGCCCTAGATTGGTTCCGCCTCGAGACGGTGGCGCTTCATACCAAAAGCTTCCTTATGATTTTTTTAGGGCAAAAGACACCATATAGTAGAAGATGGGCATCGGGGGCCTACCTGGTGGCCCACGAGGCACGAGGCACGCCCAGGGGGTAGGGCGCGCCCTCCATCCTTGTGGCTGGTGGGTGGCCCCCCTCTGGTGCTTTCTTCGTCCAATATTTTTAATATATTTCAAAACTGACTTTCGTGGAGTTTCGGGACTTTTGGAGTTGTGCAAAATAGGTCTCTATTATTTGCTCCTTTTCCAGCCCAGAATCCCAGCTATCGGCATTCTCCCTCTTCATGTAAACCTTGTAAAATAAGAGAGAAAATGCATAAGTATTGTGACATAATGTGTAGTAACAGCCCATAATGCAATAAATATTGATATAAAAGCATGATGCAAAATGAACGTATCAGAAGGCCACCGAGATTGCCACCGCGGGGCCACCTGAAGGAAAAGATCACCGGCGGCCGGAGAAGTACTTCGACGAGGTCCTCGAGGCAGATCGCATTGTAGAGGGCCAGTGCTCAAAAGACATCATATTTGATTAGGAGAGTCCGGTTTGTAAGAGTCATGTATTGAACTTATGGTGTAAAATAGTTATGCTTGCGCTTTATGGTTAGTTTATCCTCCTATTTGGCCGTTTTAATTTATAAGTCTAAAAGTTTACCAGTCGTCGGCTTCTGCCCCCACGTAAATATTACAGGGGTGTTCGGGAACGCATGACCGCACTTTATCCAACGTCTTGGTCCGATGTAGGAGGCGTCTTGCGAGGTGAACTAGGAAATCAGACTATGCGGTGTTTAGTACTTTTAGTTTGCCATAGGAGTCCATTGGTGGCGCTAAGTACTAGCCCCTTGTTGCGTGGACGGCAGTCCGGAGTACGGCGCCTTTGCAACGCGGCTGGTCGAAGCCCAGCCCCTCGTATAACACGACATAAATTGCGAACGATTTTTAGTATAACACTAAGTCACCGGATCACTGACCCGCTCTCGCATATCATGACAGTCAGTTTTCAGCTTTCTCTACTGAGGTACTTAACCGGACGAACCAAAAATACAATCACAGTAGTTCTCCCTTTACTACCTTAGCCGAACTTGCGGAACGCAAGGTGGAAACCACAAGGGTCGGGCAACCCAATTATAGACCAAAGACATGATTCAGAGCCGATGCATATAGTGTAATATCCGGGACGCTGAAGAGTTCCCTAGAGGTGTTCGGATTTCAGAATTTGCGGGGCCGGGTACAACCTCTAGTATGAAGGCTGTGCCGAAGCACGTATGTCAGTCGAACGTAAGGGGGAACACAAATGACAAGATAATACAGGAACCCAACCAAAAAGGTGATGATCATCTGCTTCCTTTATATTCTTATGAATACGTCGAGGCGTGTTTCGACAGACACTGCCATTTAATATTATGGTCATGTTACATGATTAAAGAGAAAAAGAGAGTTTTACATAAGGTAAAGTCTAACACTGGGCCTAAAAATAATGGTTCAAAAACTCTAGTGATGCCCTGTCGCACGTCTGCGTCGTTTCTCCATAGTAATAAGTCCTTTGATAGGAGTATTTGATGGTTGGGAAATGCTAGCCTTAAAAAGGATCTTCTAAAACAACCATATAGCAAGTAGGGCTCTTGATGAACCTCTAGTGAAAAAAAAGGTATATGCGGTCCAGATGTGGTCAAACCGTACTATGGACCTTTTCTGCAGTGTGCCTCCGGCGCCGCCCAGGGTATTTTTAATGCGTAGTTATGTATGCGCGGTACGTAAGCCGCAACCTGATGGGGCGATCGGCGGAGGCCGTACTACTAATCAAGGTCCGGATCAATTGATTTATTGCAATTATGCACGGACCAGACTCGTTTAGATACGTCATTGGGTGGCCGATGAACTGTTCGGCTTGATAAGGCCGCCATACACCTCGGCTGCGAGGGCCGCGGTCTGCTCTTCAATACGGAGGGAGCGCTCCATATTTCCATTAACTGTAATAACACCCCGAGGTCCAGGCATCTTAAGCTTCAAGTAAGCATAGTGCGGGACTGCATTAAAGCGGTCAACAGCAGTTCATCCGAGCAGTGTGTTATAGCCACTTCGGAAAGGGACGATGTCAAAGATTAACTCTTCACTGTGAAAGTTGTCTGGGGAGCCGAATACTACCTTCAGTGTCAGTGAGCCCATGCAACGGGCCTCTAAGCCCGGTATCAAACCTTTAAAGGTAGTGTTACTAGGCTTGATTTGTGATGGGTCGATGCCCATCTTGCGGACAGTGTCTTGATAGATCAAATTGAGACTACTGCCCCCATCCATAAGGACTCTAGTGAGATGGTATCCGTCAATAATTGGATCGAGTACCAGGACGTCCGAACCCCCGTGATGGATATTGGTTGGGTGATCCCTGCGATCAAAAGTGATCGGACAAGCTGACCATGGGTTAAAATTTGGGGCGATGATGTCTACTACACAATCTTCTTCTTGTAGACGTTGTTGGGCCTCCAAGTGCAGAGGTTTGTAGGACAGTAGAAAATTTCCCTCAAGTGGATGACCTAAGGTTTATCAATCCGTGGGAGGCATACGATGAAGATGGTCTCTCTCAAGCAACCCTGCAACCAAATAACAAAGAGTCTCTTGTGTCCCCAACACACCCAATACAATGGTAAATTGTATAGGTGCACTAGTTCGGCGAAGAGATGGTGATACAAGTGCAATATGGATAGTTGATATGGGTATTTGTAATCTGAAATTATAAAAACAGCAAGGTAACCAATGATAAAAGTGAGCGTAAACGGTATTGCAATGGTAGGAAACAAGGCATAGGGTTCATACTTTCACTAGTGCAAGTTCTCTCAACAATAATAACTTAATTGGATCATATAACTATCCCTCAACATGCTACAAAGAGTCACTCCAAAGCCACTAATAGCGGAGAACAAACGAAGATATTATGGTAGGGTATGCAACCACCTCAAAGTTATTCTTTTGGATCGATCTATTCAAGAGTTCATACTAGAATAACACCTTAAGACACGAATCAACCAAAACCCTAATGTCACCTAGATACTCCCACTACAAAAAAAATACACTTCCGTGATGATACGTGTATGTCATAGTAGGTCGCGTTTTTTGTCATGCATGTACATCCATGACAAATTTATGACATAATCAAGATAGTCATACTTGTGCTGTCGTAGAAGTGTTCCACGACATTACCAAAATTATCATCACGGAAGTGTCCACTTCCATGACGATAAATCGAGCGTCACAGAAGTGCTTTCGTCAAGGGTGATCGACACGTGGCATCCACCGTAACGGAACACCGTTAAGCTATCGGGTCAGATTTTGGATCCGATAACCCGTTAACAGCCACGACCAATGCTGATTTTCCACGTGTAAAATTCTCATTGGCTAACGGATCCACGTGTCAGCTCCGCGTTGACAGAGGTGTCACTCATCCAATTGTCGAGATGGGCCTATGATATGTTGACACGTGGACCGGCCCAAAAGTGGCCCACAAAGTTTAAATGGGCCGGCCCAACCGAGGGCCCATAAGATTTAGCAGACCATAATGGGCCGGCCCAGCTAAAGGCCCACAAAATTTAGCGGACCATAATGGGCTGGCCTAGCTAAAGGCCCACAAGATTTTGCGGACCACAATGGGCCGGCCCAGCTAAAGGCCCACAAGATTCTGCAGACCATAATGGGCCGACCCAGCTAAAGGCCCAACATTCTCTGTCAAATCGGCCCGTCAGCGGCCTGGTCTAAACTTGTCATCAATGCGGCCCATGGTCACTTCTGGCCCGTTAACAGTCCGCTAAGTAATTGGGCCGAATTACGGCCTGGTGTATTTCCGGCCTGTTAAAGGTCCGGCTTCATTTGGGCCCATTTACAGGCCATCAAAACTTTCAGCCCATAAACGACCGTGAAGGATTTGGGTCATATTCGTCCATGTCTGTCATTCGGCCTGTTAGAGGCCCACTATAGATTTGGCCCACTTTCGGCCTATTGTCATTTTTGGCCCGTTACGCTGGACGTAAACCATGGGCCATATGTGTCCCAACGTCATATCGGGCCCATTAACGACCCATATAAAAATGACGATAATCTAGCCTGGCCGAAGTTCCGGCCTGTTAAAGGCCCGTGTATTAGGTCGGCGCATTTATGGCCCGTCCGAATTTTGGCCTGTCAAATATCCGCATCATAAATGGGCCACCATTTGGGCCTGCTAAGTCCAGTGGGTTATTTGGCACAATCAGGGCCCAATCTCACTTTCGGTCTATTAAAGGCCCATGTTTTTATGGGCTCGGCATATTTACACCTGTAAACGGCCTACTTTTACTGAGGGCCCAAATTATGTTTAGGCATGTTAAAGGCCCACTATGGGCACAGGCCTACCAGAAAAATTTGAAAGCTTATGCTAATTTAAGCCTAGATATTTTTAGTGGGCTACATGCCAATTTCGGCCTGTAATCGTTTTTAGCCCAATTGGAATGGGACCGATGAATGTTGGCATGTTGGGCTCCTACGAAGCTTTCGTCCGAATACATTACTAAGATAAACCTACACTATACAAAAAAAGTGTCATAATTACTGTAGCCTGTGGCAGCATCATAAATGTTGTATCACAACAAAATAAATTCCAATCATACAACAAAAGGCCTGTTGGCATAAAGTTTACAGTCCTTCCAGATAAAAGCACCATCAGATGTATATAAGCACAGATCATTTGACCTGAGTGCTAATGTTTTAGGCCGTAGAATCTGATGGAGCAGCACGATCTCCACCTTTTTCCGCCATTGCTCTTCAACAACGAAGCGAATGTCTGATAGTCTGGTTTCAAAACCATTCATATCTTGATGGCATTTCTCAACCACTATTCTTGTTTCCGAAACAACGTCCATTAGGGATTGGACTTGTGTCTGGAGCACAGATATATCACTCTGTCTAGCAGGAAGATTTTGTTCAGTAGGCAATTTGGATGAGGTTACCTTGACAACCAACCCAGAATTATGCAGGAAGGTGCTTTTTGCACTGTTAGTGGAGAGATACTGATGCACTGCAGCAAGAGGTGACATTATGCCTATAGTAGCCTCGTCACCTTCAGGTGGTTGTGGTTGTTCAATCATTTGTTCCATAGCTTCCTGAAAGTTTGAACTTGTAGATTAGTGTACCAGTGAGTTACTAATGAGACAAAAACAAACAAAGTAGGTTAAACGTTTATACATAACTTATCTTGGTGAACTACTATAATACATTAGCATGTATTGTAGTGCCAACTACATAATAAAATCACTTTCGGAACATATGTCCATGTAGCATGCCTACTGTATTGTCTATTTCCTCACATTCGTTGACATCTAAGGATAAAGAGACATGGTTTAAAGTAGAATGAACATAGTATGACATCATTCATATCATGGGCAAACAGATATAAACAAACAGGCTATTTTATCATTGTGTGCGCACGTGAACATAACAACTAGATTACACATCAAGACCAAAAGAATATCCTTCATCTCTTTTAAACCATGTAAGGTGAAATGATACGTTAAGACAACTGTGTATAAAAGTGAACAGAGTAACTGACATTGGCTGCAAACCAAGTAGTTAAATGAACACATCACAGTACCAATCAGTTCAAGGCAGGAGGAGTAAGGACTTACAACAGCGGCTTGAACTGGTGTGCTCATGCCCTTCATCTTGCTGGTGTGGCAATCCTTGAAGATTTGCACTGCATTCGGTTCAGGTTCTTTTTGGTCCGCATGGGCTTTCCGCTGTATTTGGAATAAGTCAATATAGATATGATAATATGGCACAAAAAAAAGAAGGAAGTAGCAGCTATTTACAAGAGCCTCGCAGTGTGCAATATAGCTACGAGATCATGTTGTCTGTTGGAATTTCACTTTAGAACGGTTGGTTTTGTTCTTCAAAGTTAGCCTAGAAGAAGATACACTTGTAAGGCACATACATAAATACAAGTTCAATATGTGGTCTGATCAAATACATATAGCCTACCTGATACTTTGGATCAGACCAGTGTTTAATGAGGGTTGTCCAGTCTTCATCTGTAATATATTCCACTGGAGATGTTTGGGCGATTTCATTGTTAGCCTTGCCTTCACAGTGAGATTTTCTAAGGTGGTACCGATACTGTCGCAGAGCAAACTGAAAAACATGAGTGCATGCTTGTTTAGTTGCATCATCTTTCGGATCCAACTTGAACCTCATCTGTTGAAAAAAGAATGTGAGTCTTATTAGGAGGAAGCTAGAAAGTATGGGACAGAGCAAGACAATATTACTAATTGCGATGAATAACATGACTTATAGATAAATGGTCAAGGAAGGTGTTAAACTGGGTATTGTCTTTCTCATTCCTGTACTGGATCCGCGTTGGGAGGATACGCGCATGACACCTAACGGCAATGGCTGCCTCTGATACTAACTTGGTTGACTCTGTAGCATCACGTGGCCTTTTTAAACCTGCCTCAAAATGGATCTCCATTCTTCCTCCTTTAGATTTTGTTAATCTGTCAAGCATTATCCCTGATGTATGTTTCCGCTTGCGCCGTGGTGCTAGTTCAAGAACGAATATGTCAAGTGTTAGTGTACATCAAACTGTGAGAGTGCATATAAAGGAGCATGCAACTGCAACTTGACTCGGTCAGGTACCATCTTGGTGTTGATTCTCATGAGGTTCATCTGATCTTGCCAAGTCCTGTTGTGTCAAAAGTGCTTCGGAAGTAGTGTTAGGTGTGAAGGCAGCTTGGGAACTGGCCAGTTCTGGAGCAAACAAACGAGTGACTGGTTGAGATGCTGGTACAGTTGAAGTGGATGCTGCAGCTGGTGGAGCAGGTGATACTGTGTTTGTAGATTTAGTCGGTGGACTTGGACCTTCTACTGCACTATAACTACCAGCAGAATCTCAACGGCAGAGCCTTTTCCGTTTCACCCGACGAGTAACAGCACTCCCTACTATATTATTTTCCTTGCTCTTTTTTGACTTTGCCATGTCAAGCTGTACCCACAACACAAAAGAATAAAATCACTCTTCAGAACTCATTGATGCATGATGCAGACAAGCAATACGTTGATGTAAGACAACCGTATGAGGATGGAATATGTAAGAAAAATAGGACGGCATGACATATTCACAGCTACGATGTGCAAACTAAGCAGAAGGATTTTCAAGAAAATAGAAGTAATGCAAGCTAGACACCATATGAAAGATGCAACCAATATTACTCTGCCAAGTTAAAAGTGTCTTGTCATAAGTGGCAATTCGAAAAATTAGAAGCAGTACAACGTAGAAATCAATGCAAGATGCAACCACTATCAAACTGCCATGTTAAAAGCATCCAATCATGAGTTACTGATGCGGGATACACAACAACAGTACTTTGATGTAAGAACATGGTATGATAGATAGATGCAGTGTATTCTAGACACAGAAAGCCATGTCATATGCACATGTATAACGTATAAACTCAGCAGGTGCAATTTAATCAAAATAGAAGAAATACAGGCTAGACAACGTATGCAACATGAAACCAATTATCACACTGTCAACTTAGAGCAAGCACCTGCGATGGTGGAGTGCGGGAGATGAACTCATCATGTAGACTTGGGACTTCAACTTCATTAGCAGTAGCAGTGGCAAATCTAGAGAGTCTCTGTTTGCGTCGGTGCGAAGTACCACCAACATCCCCTAACTTACTCTTTTCCTTCCTATTTTCTGATATTGCCTTATGAAGTCAAAACCACAAGAAGATGAATAAAATTAGCTCTGCATAACTGGTTGATGCATGATACAGACGAACACTACTTTGATGTAAGGCAAGCGTAGGAGGATGGAATATATACAAAAAAGACAGCGTTTCATATTCACACGTACGATAGGAGGATGTAATATGTATGAAAAAACAGTAAGCGGAAGGCATTTCAACAAAATTAGAAGAAATGAAAGCTAGGCACCATATGAACATGCAACCAATATCACTCTATCAGGTAAAAAGTGTCTCGTCGTAAGTGCCATTTCAAGAAATTAGAAGCAGTACAAGCTAGAAGACAATGCAAGATGCAACCTACATCACAGTCCCAAGTTAAATGTGTCTTATGGGTAAGTGGTAAGCTACGCAGATGCAATTCAACATAATCAGAAGCAATACAAACTAGACATCATACGGAAAATGCAACCACGTATAACAGTTCCAAGTAAGAGCAAGCACCTATGATGGTGGAGTAGGGGAGATGTGCTCATCGTGTACACGTATGTTCTAGAAACAGGAACACGTGTCATATTCACAGGCATTATGTGTAAAGTAAGAAGATGCAATTCAAGTTAGAAGCAATACAAGCTAGACAACATACGCAACATGCAACCACATATAATAGTGTCAAGTTAGAGCAAGCACCTGTGATGGTGGAGCAGGGGAGATGTGATCATCATCTACACAGCTACGTTGACTGTCCAGCCTTGTGTTGTCTTGCGAATCTTGTTGGGAGGATGGCGGAGTAGAATCTGTAGAGACCCCCTGTTTGAGTTGCTCCGAAGGACCACCATCATCCACTGCCGGACTAATTTCCTTCAACTGTAATGATTTTGCATTGTGAAGTCAAACCGATAAGAAAAAGGAATAAAATTCGCTCTTCAGAACTCATTCATGCATGATACTGATGAACACTACTTGGATGAAAGGCAAACACATGATGTGAAGATGGAATATGTATGAAAAACAGGATGGTGTGACATATTCACACATATGATGTGGTAACTGAGCCGAAGGCATTTCAACAAATTAGAAGCACTGCAAGCTAGACACCATATGAAAGATGCAACCAATATCACTCTGGCAAGTTCAAACTGTATGGCATTTCAACAAATTAAAAGCAGTATATGCTAGAAATCATATGCAAGACACAACCAATATCACAGTGGCGACTTAAAGGTGCCTTATCATAAGTGACTGATGCGGGATATGCAAGAATAGTAGTCTGATGTAGAAACAGGAACACATGTCATATTCACAGGCATTATGTGTAAAGTAAGCAGATGCAATTCAACAAAGTTAGAAGCAATACAAGCTAGACATCATATGCAACATGGAACCACATATAATAGTGCCAAGGTAGAGCAAGCACCTGTGATGGTGGAGTAGGGGAGATGTGCTCATCATCTACACAGCTACGTTGACTGTCTAGCCTTGCGTTGTCTTGCGAATCTTGTTGGGAGGATGGCGGAGTAGAATCTATAGAGAACATCCATTTTAGTTGCTCGGAAGGACCACCATCATCCAATGCCTTGCCAATTTCCTTCAGATTTATTGATTTTGCATTGTGAGGTCATACTGACAAGAAAAAGGAATATCATTCGCTCTTCAGAACTCATTCATGCATGATACTGACGAACACTACTCTGATGAAAGGCAAAGTCATGATACGAGGATGGAATATGTATGAAAAAATGGACGGCTTGACATATTCACACCTATGATGTGGTAACTAAGCAGAAGGCACTTCAACAAATTAGAAACACTGCAAGACACCATATGGAAGGTGCAATCAATATCACTCTGCCAAGTTAAAACTGTCTCGTCATAGGTGGCGTTCATCAAACTAGAAGCAATACATGCTAGAAATCATATTCAAGACGCAAACCAATATCACACTGCCAACTTAAAGGTGTCCCATCATAAGTGACTGATGCAGGATACACAAGAAGAGTAGTTTCATGTAAGAACATGGTGTGATATACAGATATAGTATGTACCAAAAATAGGAAAGCGTGTCATATTAACATGTATCATGTGTAAGCTAAGCAGATGCAGTTTACACTAATTAGGAGAAATATGAGCTAGACACCATATGCAACATGCAACCAGATATCACACTGCCAAGTTAGAGCAAGCACCTTGGATGGTGGAGTAGGGGAGCGGACACTTGGACCATATTAATGCACTATCAGTACAAGGAGAATCGGTACAGGTGCTCCGTTAACGTTGTTGTAGAGGACCACCATCATCGCCTTCCTTACTATTTTCCTTCCTCTTTCTTGATTTTGCCTTGTCAAGTCAAACCCACAAGAAAAAGGAATAAAATTTGCTCTTCAGAACTTATTGATGCATGATACTGACGAACACTACTTTCATGTAAGGCAGCCGCATGATAGGAGGATGGAATATGTATGAAAAAAAGGACGGCGTGACATATTGACATGTATGATGTATAAAGTGTAAACTAAGCTCAAGGTGCTTGAACTTGTTAGAATCGATGCAAGCTAGAAACCATATGAAACATGAAACCAATATCACTCTGCCAAATTAAAAGGGTGCCCTAACAAATGTATTTGACCAAATTAGAAGCAATACATGGCAACAGGCTAGAAATAATATGCAATATGCAACGAATAAAGGTGACTCATCGTAAGTAATTGATGCAGGATACAAAAGAGAGGTAGTTTCATGTAAGAACAAGGTTAACACATAGATGTAGTGTGTACCAAAAATAGGAAGGCATGTCATATTCACAGGTATAGTGTGTAAACTAAGCAGATGCAATTTACCCTAATTAGAAGCATTACAAGCTAGACACCGTATGCAACATGCAACCACATATCACACTGCGAAGTTGGAGCAAGCACCTGTGATGGTGGTGTAGGGGAAGTGCTGTCTTCAGGTATAGAGCAACGTTCAATATCTTCATTTAGGCTTGATGTTTCTTGAGAATCGTGTGGAGAGGATGAAATTGCATTCTTTATAAGAGTATTGTGTCTCATATTAAGCCACATGCGTGACTGTCTCATCATAAGCGATAAACGCAGGATACACAAGAACAGTAGTTTGATGTAAGAACATGGTGTGATAGGCAGATGTAGTATGTACCAAAAACAGGAAGGCGTGTCATATTCAAATGTATAATGTGTAAGCTAAGGAGATGCAATTTAACAAATTAGGAGCATTGATGAGGGATACGCAAGAGAAGTAGTTTGATGTAAGAACATGGTTAATAGAAAGACGTAGTATGTACCAAAAACAGGAAGGCATGTCATATTCACAGGTATAATGTGTTAAGTAAGCAGATGCAATTTACCCTAATTAGAAGCATTACAAGGTAGACACCATATGCAACATGCAACCACATATCACACTGCCAAGTAAGAGCAAGCACCTGCGATGGTGGTGTGGGGGAATTGCGGTGATCAACTAGAGAGCTACATTGACTATCTTCATTTAGCCTTGCTGTTTCTTGAGAATCATGTGGGGAGGATGACACTGCACTCTTTAAACGAGTAGGGCGTCTCATAGTAACCCACCCGGGTGACTGTCTCATCATAAGTGATTGACGAGGGATACAAAAGAGCATTAGTTTGATGTACGGACATGGTTAATAGACATATGTAGTATGTATCAAAAACAGGAAGGCATGTCATTATCAAAGGTATAATGTGTAAAGTAAGCAGATGCAATTTAACCAAATTGGAAGCGATACAAGCTAGACACCATATGCAACATGCAACCACATTTGACAGCGCAAAGTTAAAGCAAGCACCTGGGATGGTTGTGTGTGGCAATTGAGATCATCAACTGCAGAGCTACTTTTACTGTCTCCAACTGCTGACACTGCACCCATTAGAGCGTTGAAACGCTTACTGGTTATCTTCGAATTACACTAGAGCGACTTCTGTCTTTTCTTTTCTGCATTCATCAACACTGCATCAGAGTCTGAAATACCCATGCATAAAAAAACAATAGTGTGAATATGGGTGAAGTGTGTGCATAATTAGTACAGTGTAAAGGAAGCAGATAGCAGGTCGGTGAGAAATAAATGATGGGAGACATATGATAGCTCTACAACATGCATGGCACACTCAATTACTACAGGATTCTATGAAAATAACAGTTGACTGAAAGCAAATAGGTCAGTCCATTTTTTCTACACCGTCCGATGTACAAAGAACGGGGAGATCGCCTTCATCTACCTCCAGCCAGTCAGTGTTGACGATCTTCCTCGAAACGCTAGCGACCATCGGCCCAGTATTTCTCCCCTGCCTGTGCCCTCCCCTCGACCTCACTGCACCGCCATGCTTGGCACCGCCCCCCAGCCATCCATTCAAGCACCGCCGACCTCTAGATCGGGCGCAAGCAGCTCCTACGCCCCACACCCCTATGATAGACACCAATGCGCCGCTTCCCCGGGGAATAGGCGGACTAGGTGCTCCGTGCGCCTAAGCGGGTGCTACTTCTTTTAATTGCGGTTCGACTGACCCTGAATTGAAATCCAGGCGGGCTACTGACCTCTCGCAAAGGTGAAATAGTAAAAGGGAGGAAACCTTGTGCATTTTGTATCACGAAGAAGATGCAGTTGAAGGAAATATGCCCTAGAGGCAATAATAAAGTTATTATTTATTTCCTTATATCATGATAAATGTTTATTATTCATGCTAGAATTGTATTAACCGGAAACATAATACATGTGTGAATACATAGACGAACATAGTGTCACTAGTATGCCTCTACTTGACTAGCTCGTGAATCAAAGATGGTTAAGTTTCCTAGCCATAGACATGAGTTGTCATTTGATTAACGGGATCACATCGTTAGGAGAATGATGTGATTGACATGACCCATTCTGTTAGCCTAGCACTTGATCGTTTAGTATGTTGCTATTGCTTTCTTCATGACTTATACATGTTCCTGTAACTATGAGATTATGCAACTCCCGTTTGCCGGAGGAACACTTTGGGTGCTACCAAACGTCACAACGTAACTGGGTGATTATAAAGGAGTATGACAGGTGTCTCCAAAGGTACATGTTGGGTTGGCATATTTCAAGATTAGGTTTTGTCACTCCGATTGTCGGAGAGGTATCTCTGGGCCCCTCGGTAATGCACATCACTATAAGCCTTGCAAGCAATGTAGCTAATGAGTTAGTTATGGAATGATGCATTACGTAACGAGTAAAGATACTTGCCGGTAACGAGATTGAACTAGGTATTGGATACCGACGATCGAATCTCGGGCAAGTAACATACCGATGACAAAGGGAACAAAGTATGTTGTTATGCGGTTTGACCGATAAAGATCTTCGTAGAATTTGTAGGAGCCAATATGGGCATCTAGGTTCCGCTATCGGTTATTGACCAAGAATAGTTCTAGGTCATGTCTACATAGTTCTCGAACCCGTAGGGTCGGCGCGCTTAAGGTTTCGATGACAGTTATATTATGAGTTTATGAGTTTTGATGTACCGAAGGAGTTCAGAGTCCCGGATGAGATCAGGGACATGACGAGGAGTCTCTAAATGGTCGAGATGTAAAGATCGATATATTGGACGACTATATTCGGAGTTCGGAAAGGTTCCGAGTGATTCGGGTATTTTTCGGAGTACCGGAGAGTTACGGGAATTCGCCGGGGAGTATATGGGCCTTATTGGGCCATACGGGAATAGAGGAGAGAGGCCAAAAGGAAGGAGGCCTGCGCCCCCCCTCTGGTCCGAATTGGACAAGGGGCGCATCCCCCCTTTCCTTCTTCCTCTTCCCCTCTTTCCCCTTCTCCTACTCCAACAAGGGAGGTGGAATCCTACTAGGACTAGGGAGTCCTAGTAGGACTCCATACTTGGCGCGCCCCCTCCTAGGGCCGGCCTCCTCCCCCCTTGCTCCTTTATATACGGGGGCAGGGGGACACCCCATGACACACAAGTTGATCTTCGTGATCGTTCCTTAGCCGTGTGTGGTGCCCCACTCCACCATATTCCACCTCGGTTATATCGTCGCGGAGTTTAGGCGAAGCCCTGGGCCGGTAGAACATCATCATCGTCACCACGCCGTCGTGCTGACGGAACTCATCCCCGACACTTTGCTGGATCGGAGCCCGGGGATCGTCATCGAGCTGAACATGTGCTGAACTCGGAGGTGTCATACGTTCAGTACTTGGATCGGTCAGATCGTGAAGACGTACGACTACATCAACCGCGTTGTCATAACGCTTCCGCTTACGGTCTACGAGGGTACGTGGACATTACTCTCCCCTCTCATTGCTATGCATCACCATGATTTTGCGTGTGCGTAGGAAATTTTTTGAAATTACTACGTTCCCCAACAGTGGCATCCGAGCCAGGTTTTATGCGTAGATGTCATATGCACGAGTAGAACACAAGTGAGTTGTGGGCGATACAAGTCATACTACTTACCAGCATGTCATACTTTGGCTCAGCGGTATTGTGAGATGAAGCGGCCCAGACCGACATTACGCGTACGCTTACGCGAGACTGGTTTCACCGTTACGAGCACTCGTGCTTAAAGGTGACTGGCGGGTGTCTGTCTCTCTCACTTTAGCTGAATCGAGTGTGGCTACGCCCGGTCCTTGCGAATGTTAAAACAGCATTAACTTGATGAACTATCGTTGTGGTTTTTTATGCATAGGTAAGAACGGTTCTTGCTAAAGCCCGTAGCAGCCACGTAAAATTTGCAACAACAAAGTAGAGGACGTCTAACTTGTTTTTGCAGGGCATGTTGTGATGTGATATGGTCAAGACGTGATGCTATATTTTATTGTATGAGATGATCATGTTTTGTAACCGAAGTTATCGGCAACTGGTAGGAGCCAAATGGTTGTCGCTTATTGTATGAAATGCAAACGCCCTGTAATTGCTTTACTTTATCACTAAGCGGTAGTGATAGTCGTAGAAGCAATAGATGGCGTAACGACAACGATGCTACGATGGAGATCAAGGTGTCGCGCCGGTGACGATGGTGATCACGACGGTGCTTCGGAGATGGAGATCACAAGCACAAGATGATGATGGCCATATCATATCACTTATATTGATTGCATGTGATGTTTATCCTTTATGCATCTTATCTTGCTTTGATTTATCGGTAGCATTTTAAGATGATCTCTCTCTGAAATTATCAAGAAGTGTTCTCCCTGAGTATGCACCGTTGCGAAAGTTCTTCGTGCTGAGACACCACGTGATGATCAGGTGTGATAGGCTCTACGTTCAAATACAACGGGTGCAAAACAGGTGTGCACGCGGAATACTCAGGTTAAACTTGATGAGCCTAGCATATAACAGATATGGCCTCGGAACACGGAGACCGAAAGGTCGAGCGTGAATCATATAGTAGATATGATCAACATATTGATGTTCACCGTTGAAACTACTCCATCTCACGTGATGATCGGACATGGTGTAGTTGATATGGATCACGTAATCACTTAGAGGATTAGAGGGATGTCTTTCTAAGTGGGAGTTCTTAAGTAATATGATTAATTGAACTTTAAATTTATCATGAACTTAGTCCTGGTAGTATTTTGCAAATTATGTTGTAGATCAATAGCTCGCGTTGTTGCTTCCCTATGTTTTTTTTGCTTCCCTGTGTTTTTATATGTGTTCCTAGAGAAAAACTAAGTTGAAAAGATGTTAGTAGCAATGATGCGGACTTGGTCCGTGATCTGAGGTTTATCCTCATTGCTGCACAGAAGAATTATGTCCTTGATGCACCACTAGGTGACAGACCTATTGCAGGAGTAGGTGCAGACATTATGAACGTTTGGCTAGCTCAATATGATGACTACTTGATAGTTTTGTGCACCATGCTTTATGGCTTAGAATCGGGACTACGAAAACATTTTTGAAACGTCATGGAACATATAAGATGTTTCAAGATATGAAATTGGTATTTCAGACTCATGCCCGTGTCAAGAGGTATGAGACCTTTGACAAATACTTCGCCTAAAAGATGGAGGAGAATTGCTCAACTAGTGAGCAAGTACTTAGATTGTCTGAGTACTACAATCGCCTTAATCAAGTGGAAGTTAATCTTCTAGATAAGATAGTGATTGGCAGAGTTCTCTAGTCACCATTACCAAGTTACTGGAACTTCGTGATGAACTATAATGCAAGGGATGACGAAAACGATTCCCGAGCTCTTCGTGATGCTGAAATCGACGAAGGTAGAAATCAAGAAAAGAGCATTAGGTGTTGATGATTGACAAGACCACTAGTTTCAAGAAAAGGGCAAAGGGAAAGAAAGGGAACTTCAACTAGAATGACAAGCAAGTTGTCACTCCCACGAAGAAGCCCAAAGATGAACCAAAGCCTGAAACTGAGTGCTTACACTACAAAGGAAATGGTCATTGGAAACGGAAATAACCTGAATATTTGGTGGATAAGAAGGATGGAAAACTAAACAAGCGTATATTTGATATACAGGTTATTGATGTGTACCTTACTAGTGTTTATAGTAACCCCTGAGTATTTGATACTTGTTCGGTTGCTAAGATTAGTAACTCGAAACAGGAGTTACAGAATAAACAGAGACTAGTTGAGGGTGATGACGATGAGTGTTGGAAGTAGTTCCAAGATTGATATGATCATCATCGCACACTCCCTATACTTTCGAGATTAGTGTTAAACCTAAATAAATGTTATTTGGCGTTTGCGTTGAGCATGAATGTGATTTGATCATGTTTATTGCAATACGTTTATTCATTTAAAATCAGAGAATAATTGTTGTTCTGTTTACATGAATAAAACCTTCAAATGGTCATACACCCAATGAAAATAGTTTGTTGGATCTCGATCGTAGTGATACACATATTCATAATATTGATGCCAAAAGATGCAAAGTTAATAATGATAGTGCAACTTATTTGTGGCACTGCTGTTTGGGTCATATCGGTGTAAAGCGCATGAAGAAACTCCATAAAGATGGATTTTCGGAATCACTTGGTTATGAATCATTTGATGCTTGCGAACCGTGCCTTTTGGGAAAGATGACTAAAACTCCGTTCTCCGGAACAATGGAACGAGCTACTGACTTATTGGAAATAATACATACCGATGTATGCGATCCGATGAGTGTTAAGGCTCGCGGCGTGTATCGTTATTTTCTGACCTTCACAGATGATTTGAGCAGATATGGGTATATCTACTTAATGAAGCACAAGTCTGAAACATTTGAAAGGTTCAAATAATTTCAGAGTGAAGTGGAGAATCATCATAACAAGAAAATAAAGTTTCTGCAATTTGATCGCAGAGACAAATATTTGAGTTACGAGTTTGGTCTTCAATTAGAACAATGTGGAATAGTTTCACAAACTCATGCCACCTGGAACACCACAGCATAACGGTGTGTCCGAACGTCGTAACCGCACTTTATTGGATATGGTGCGATCTATGATGTCTCTTATCGGTTTACCACTATCGTTTTCGGGTTATGCATTAGAGATAGCTGCATTCACTTTAAATAGGGCACCATCAAAATCCGTTGAGACGACGCCTTATGAACTGTGGTTTGGCGAGAAACCAAAGTTGTCGTTTCTTAAAGTTTGGGGCTGCGATGCTTATGTGAAAAAGTTTTCACCTGATAAGCTCGAACCCAAATCGGAGAAGTGTGTCTTCATAGAATACCCAAAGGTAACTATTGGGTACACCTTCTATCACAGATCCGAAGGCAAGTTATTCGTTGCTAAGATGGATCCTTTCTAGAGAAGAAGTTTCTCTCGAAAGAAGTGAGTGGGAGGAAAGTAGAACTTGATGAGGTAATTGTATCTTCTCCCTTATTGGAAAGTAGCTCATCACAGAAATCTGTTCCTGTGACACCTACACCAATTAGTGAGGAAGTTAATGATGATGATCATGGAACTTCAGATCAAGTTGTTACTGAACCTCGTAGATCAACCAGAATAAAATCCGCACCAGAGTGGTACGGTAATCCTGTTCTGGAAGTCATGTTACTAGACCATGATGAACCTACGAGCTATCAGGAAGCGATGATGAGCCCAGATTCCGCGAAATGGCTTGAGGCCATGAAATCTGAGATGGGATCCATGTATGAGAACAAAGTGTGGACTTTGGTTGACTTGCCCAATGATCAGCAAGCCATAGAAAATAAATGTATTTTCAAGAGGAAGACAGACACTGATAGTAGTATTACTATCTACAAAGCTCGACTTGTTGCAAAAGGTTTTTGACAAGTTCAAAGTGTTGAATATGATGAGATTTTCTCACTCGTATCGATGCTTAAAGTCTATCCGAATCATATTAGCAATTGCAACATTTTATGAAATCTGGCAAATGGATATCAAAACTATGTTCCTGAATGGATTTCTGGAAGAAGTGTTGTATATGATACAACCAGAAGGTTTTGTCAATCCTAAAGGTGCTAACAAAATAAGCAAGCTCCAGTGATCCATCAATGGACTGGTGCAAGCATCTCGGAGTTGGAATATACGCTTTGATGAATTGATGAAAGCATATGGTTTTATACAGACTTTTGGAAAGGCCTGTATTTACAAGAAAGTGAGTGGGAGCACTACAGCATTTCTGATAAGTATATGTGAATGACATATTGTTGATCGGAAATAATGTATAATTATTCTACAAAGCATAAAGGAGTGTTTGAAAGGAGTTTTTCAAAGAAAGACCTCGGTGGAGCTGCGTACACATTGAGCATCAAGATCTATATAGATAGATCAAGACGCTTGATAAGATTTTTCAATGAGTACATACCTTGATAAAATTTTGAAATAGTTCAAAATAGAACAGTCAAAGAAGGAGTTCTTGCCTGTGATGCAAAGGTGTGAAGTTGAGTAAGACTCATGACCCGACCATGGCAGAAAATAGAAAGAGAATGAAAAATCATTCCCTATGCCTCAGTCATAGGTTCTATAAAGTATGCTATGCTATGTACCAGAACTATTATATACCTTGCTCTTTATTTGGCAAGGGAGTACAATGGCGATCTAGGAGTAGATCACTGGACATTGGTCAAGAATATCCTTAGTGAGGACTAAGGAAATATTTCTCGATTATGAAGGTGATAAAAGAGCCCATCGTAAAGAGTTACATCGGTGCAAGCTTTCACACCGATCCAGATGACTCTAAGTCTCAATCTAGATACATACTGAAAGTGGGAGCAATTAGCTAGAGTAGCTCCATGCAGAGCATTGTAGACATAGAATATTTGCAAAATACATACGGCTCTGAATGTGATAGACCCGTAGACTAAACTTCTCTCACGAGCAAAACATGATCATACCTTAGTACTCTTTGGGTGTTAATCACATAGCGATGTGAACTAGATTATTGACTCTAGTAAACCATTTGGGTGTTGATCACATGACGATGTGAACTATGGGTGTTAATCACATACAGATGTGAATATTGGTGTTGAATCACATGATGATGTGAACTAGATTATTGACTCTAGTGCAAGTGGGAGACTGAAGGAAATATGCCCTAGAGGAAATAATAAAGTTATTATTTTATTTCCTTATATCATGATAAATGTTTATTATTCATGCTAGAATTGTATTAACCGGAAACATAATACATGTGTGAATACATAGACAAACATAGTGTCACTAGTATGCCTCTACTTGACTAGCTCGTGAATCAAAGATGGTTAAGTTTCCTAGCCATAGACATGAGTTGTCATTTGATTAACGGGATCACATCATTAGGAGAATGATGTGATTGACATGACCCATTCTGTTAGCCTAGCACTTGATCATTTAGTATGTTGCTATTGCTTTCTTCATGACTTATACATGTTCCTGTAACTATGAGATTATGCAACTCCCGTTTTCCGGAGGAACACTTTGGGTGCTACCAAACGTCACAACGTAACTGGGTGATTATAAAGGTGTATTACAGGTGTCTCCAAAGGTACATGTTGGGTTGGCGTATTTCAAGATTAGGTTTTGTCACTCCGATTGTCGGAGAGGTATCTCTGGGCCCTCTCGGTAATGCACATCACTATAAGCCTTGCAAGCAATGTAGCTAATGAGTTAGTTACGGAATGATGCATTACGTAACGAGTAAAGAGACTTGCCGGTAACGAGATTGAACTAGGTATTGGATACCGACGATCGAATCTTGGGCAAGTAACATACCGATGACAAAGGGAACAAACTATGTTGTTATGCGGTTTGACCGACAAAGATCTTCGTAGAATATGTAGGAGCCAATATGGGCATCCAGGTTCCGCTATTGTTTATTGACCAAGAATAGTTCTAGGTCATGTCTACATAGTTCTCGAACCCGTAGGGTCCGCACACTTAAGGTTTCGATGACAGTTATATTATGAGCTTATGAGTTTTTGATGTACCGAAGGAGTTCGGAGTACCGGATGAGATCAGGGACATGACGAGGAGTCTCGAAATGGTCGAGACGTAAAGATCGATATATTGGACGACTATATTCGGAGTTCGGAAAGGTTCCGAGTGATTCGGGTATTTTTCGGAGTACCGGAGAGTTACGGGAATTCGCCGGGTAGTATATGGGCCTTATTGGGCCATACGGGAATAGAGGAGAGAGGCCAAAAGGAAGGAGGCCTGCGCTCCCCCTCTGGTCCGAATTGGACAAGGGGCGCAGCCCCCCTTTCCTTCTTCCTCTTCCCCTCTTTCCCCTTCTCCTACTCCAACAAGGGAGGTGGAATCCTACTAGGACTAGGGAGTCCTAGTAGGACTCCATACTTGGCGCGCCCCCTCCTAGGGCCGGCCTCCTCCCCCCTTGCTCCTTTATATACGGGGGCAGGGGGGCACCCCATGACACACAAGTTGATCTTCGTGATCATTCCTTAGCCGTGTGTGGTGCCCCCCTCCACCATATTCCACCTCGGTCATATCGTCGCGGAGTTTAGGCGAAGCCCTGCGCCGGTAGAACATCATCATCGTCACCACGCCGTCGTGCTGACGGAACTCATCCCTGACACTTTGTTGGATCGGAGTCCGGGGATCGTCATCGAGCTGAACGTGTGCTGAACTCAGAGGTGCCGTACGTTTGGTACTTGGATCGGTCGGATCGTGAAGACGTACGACTACATCAACCGCGTTGTCATAACGCTTCCGCTTACGGTCTACGAGGGTACGTGGACATTACTCTCCCTTCTCCTTGATATGCATCACCATGATCTTGCGTGTGCGTAGGAAATTTTTTGAAATTACTACGTTCCCCAACAGCAGTAAGAAGCGCTCAACTAGTTTCTTTCGTGGGATGAATACGGTGTGAGCGGAGACGTAAGATTTGCATGAATAAGGGAAGAGGAGTACCTCTTTCTACTGGCAGTGCTGTGTCCTCCTTCTGTTTTTCCGACGATCTTGTTGTTTGCCGGAAACCAGAAGTTGTGGAGGACGGTGCAGCCTTGGACGAACCCATGGCCAAGTTGTTGAGTGTGGTGCGGTGGCCGTCTGTCGGCGGCGGGGAAGCAGATCCAAGGCGGCAAACGACGGCGTAGCGGGAACAGCTCCGGTGCGGTGGACGGTTGCGATAGTGGAGCCGCAGCAGTGAGGCGCAGGACGGCATGGTCAGAGTGGTTCTGGTACGGTGCACGTCGGCGTCGGCGTCGTGGAGGCAGCTCTGCCTCGGCTTCAGCTGCTAAGTCCTTGAGGGCATTGCGGTTGCGGTTGCGTTGGACGACGACGTCGGGGTACCGGCTCCGGCGTGATGGAGGAGGGCGGCGGTGGATTGGCCGCTATGGGGTGGAGGACAGAGGAGGTTGGGGTTTCGCGGCTGGTGGAGAGGGCGTTTTCGCGCCCACGGAGTATGAATGGGGAAATGGAGGGAGGCGGGGAACTAAGGGGGAACAATATTTTGGTTTGAGACGCGCTTGTTTGAAATTTGGGGAAAGTTACAAACTTTGCCCCCATCTAAAATTTCGGACATATTGCGGGTTGGGGGTAGGACAGTCATGTCAGGTGTCCCAAATGTGGGCGGGATAGATTTTGGCTGAGCGCATGGGTGTTTAGGCGCCCACGGCTTATGAATGCTTCTCGGAGGCGGTTGAGACTGGCGTCTTGGTGAAGTTACAAACCTACCCCGGTTTAGACCTTTGGACTTCAGGCCAATAGGCTACACGGGCCAGAGTCAGGACAGTAATTTCCTACCACCAAAACATTAGTCTCGCGCGGGTTCGGGTGACCAGAGGCCTATTTGGCATTTCGTTCAATATTTTGGAGCAGAAGCATTAATGTTTTCAGTTCTCTTGAATTGAACTTTCAGGATTTGTCAAACTTCGCAAATCTTTACTCTTGAAAATCCTAAAGCTATGATTATTTTGGAATGGAGGGGGTACATTTTAATATACATTGTACACGAGTATATATTAAAAAATATGCAACTTACCTCAGTTCATGCATGGTTCCAGGTATAATATCCTTGGTTGCAAAAAAAAAGTTAGATATGCGTATGAATATATATACCATGTTCAAACTCACAACAAATAATGATGCCCCCTTTTACATCTGATTTACAAATGCCATTATCTCGGGTTCAAATAGATGAACGCACTTCCTATGAATTCGAATCTTCGAAACCCCCTTTATGTCGAATTCGACATGTATTTTATTTCGTAGCTAGCAATTTGGAATGTATACATGCAAGTGACAAATGTATAAAGTGCTTCACACTAACAACATGGAGTGCACTAATTAATGTTTATATATGAATTGCAAAAGCATCCATTGCCTGTATTTCAAACCGCTCTCACTCTATGGATCAATAATATGAAATAAACACATGCACATGCTAGAATTCGATAGAGTATGGGTGTCTGATAGACCGATTTTCGTCCATACATAATTTTGCAAAATTCATGATCTCATCCAAAAATAATAATGCCATTTATATTTTAATTTAATGCGTAGAACCGCCTTTTACACGTAGATATCTCTCTATCTAACGCATAAGTGCACACACTTTATATGCATCGGCATTTCTCTTTCACAATGCTCACAATCTCTCTCAGGGTGTCGGGGTGTCTCACGCACATGCTCTCTCTGTTTCTCTATCTCTCTTTCTGACTACTATGTACCACTCTTTTCACTAATCTCAGTTGGAAAACACTATTTCTCTCACATGCATATATACACATGCACGGTCTCTACTAGCCCTCTATACGCACATATATGTGCCTACGTGTCTCCCGCAC
>NC_041383.1:588187742-588188167 GCF_002162155.2 Triticum dicoccoides | reverse complement strand
ATCTCTCTCAGGGTGTCGGGGTGTCTCACGCACATGCTCTCTCTATTTCTCTCTCTCTTTCTGACAACTATGTACCACTCTTTTCACTAATCTCAGTTGGAAAACACTATTTCTATCACATGCATATATACACATGCACGGTCTCTACTAGCCCTCTATATGCACATATATGTGCCTACGTGTCTCCCGCACGCACATTATCTTTAGGCCTCTCTCGCACACATTGCCTCCCCCCCCCCCCCGACACACCTCTCTAATAGTAGTTGGCAGATATGATTTCATCATATCATTCGGTAGGATATCCCTGGCTGTTAGGCTGGATGGTAATACGAGGCAAAGTTTTACCCTAGTTAGGATCGGATCCTTGCAGTTGAAGAAAGAGCCTACTCCTGGTACTGTATATTAGTGATAGGGGTGTGTACAAA
>NC_041383.1:588159062-588187436 GCF_002162155.2 Triticum dicoccoides | reverse complement strand
GGATGGTAATACGAGGCAAAGTTTTACCCTAGTTCGGATCGGGCCCTTGCAGTTGAAGAAAGAGCCTACTCCTGATACTGTATATTAGTGTTAGGGGTGTGTACAAAGTACACGTGAATACCAGGCATTGTGCGTGTGTGTGTATACTATCGATGAACTAGCCCCCAAGCTTGTATAACATACTAAGGGCCTAGGGTTACAAATCATATATAGTCGGCTTATCACCAGTGGGGATAGAGTCCTCCGCGAATCTGGTAGCTTCGTGTTGTACGCCGAGTCCTCCACATGGGTCTCCGTAAAACACGTCTCGGTCCAACCTATATGTGGCGCAGGATGGAACCGACCCATGAGTCTTCATGTTGACCCACCACAACTAGAAATGATGTGCCCACCACACCACACACGCAATTGGCCACTAATAAAATAAGCATATACAATAGTACAACGATATCTAGCTCACGATACGTATCCATATTTTGTTGATGACACTGACGGACTTTGCATTTGATGTGTGCTCCGTATTTTGTTGACGACACTTACGGCCATTGTATTTGAAGCGAAAGCACGATATGGTCACTGGACTTCAGAATAAGCTCACCACGGTCACCACATACATTTTGTCGTGCTAACCAACATGTGGTTGGATGGTTAGAGGATAGTGGTTTCTCGAGCCCACCAAGGTTAAAGTCCCGGTGCTCGCATTTATCTTGTGTTAATTTCAGTATTTTCGGGTGATGTACGTTCAGTGGGAGGAGACGTTCCACTCGACTACGAGGCACCTATGGTGACTTCGTAAAATCTCAAGATCATATATGCTGGCCTACTCTCTTGAAGGTGCCGCGGCGGACCGGCGGTGGGGAGTGGTTTCGGGGAGGGCGGGCCGGCCACGGGCGGCGGGGGCGGGCGGTTCGGCCGGTGGTGGCTGGCGGCTCGGGGGGTGGAGTTTGATGATAAACTGGAGGCCCTTGATTTCATATCCAACGGCTGGAAAATCTAATGACCAGAGATGAAAAAGTCAGCCGACTGACGTGTAGCCTCACCCCGCACGTACACATGCACGCACGCAAGACACGCACGCATGTAGGCGTGCAACACTGACACATACACATAACGTACACACGCACGCATGCTGGCGTGCAACACTGACACGTACACATGCACTCACAAACACACGCACGTACGCACCCTTGCACGTAGCACCCATGCATGCAACACTGAAACGCACCCTTGCACGCACGCAACACTCGCACGCCTGCATGCACATAGCACACGACGCAAGACACACGCTTAACTACATGAAAAAGATGACGTCACACTCAATGAACAATCATCGGTTTATGAAATGCCCGCTTCTGACCGCCCTGGCCCACCAAAGGTTCCTCTGTTGTGCGCTGCCTGCGTTGGGTCACTGACATGCAGGCCATGCACCCAAAGAGCCCACACGTCAGTGGAAGAACGGTGTGGTGTCCTAGGTCAAAGTCGAGGGCACCACTCGCGGCACGCCCGGCTGAACACGCTTCCGTGCCGCATTCAAACGCCTCCATGAAACCCGCCAGTGTGGAAGCCGAGAAACCCACTCTGGAAACATGTCCGTTCATGACCGGGCCGGCATTAAACGCAACACCGGCCGAGCTCCTCCCGTCCGCCATCTATTTAATCTCCTATTTAAACGAGGCCAAACGCCGGCCAAGAATCGCACACCTCCGCCGCTCCCCTATCTCCTCCACCATTTTGTCCACTCTTACAATGGCTTACGAAGAATAGTTATTCCGCATCCAAGCCGGCTGGGTAGCCCGCCGGATACGAGCTATGCAGTTCACTGGTCCACCTCCCTCCCCTCGCCCGACGGAGCCAGTTGCCGCCCCAAGCCGGCGCGCGGTTCATCAACTCGCCGCTCCAGGCCAGCTCGACGAGGAGCGGCGCACGGGCGTCGTTGCTGCCGTCCACGCCGTCGCCTCGTACCGCGTCTCCCGTTTCTGTGGCCGAGACTCCCATGCCGGCGGCCGCGCCATGCAAGCAGCGACATAAGCCGGGTGCGTGGAGAGCAACGAGTTGGTGGCCAGCGCCTCCGCGTCCGCCGCCATCATCAAGGAGAAGTAGAACACGGGAGGCCGCCGCCGCTTGGGTCCCATGAAGTCCACCGCGGAGGCGACGCCGGCATACACAGCAGGTGTCTTGCCGGATCCTTTTGTTGCGAGGACCTTCATCGACCCCGCATGGGCTCCACAGAAGAGGTTAATGTTAGGATGAACTCGAGCCGGTGCCGGCCATGGCGAAGTAGTGGCCGGTGATGAACTCGAACCGGTGCCGGCCACCATCATCTTCGGCACCAGCCAATGATATCAGTTGGGCAGTGGGGAAGCGAGCCGTCCTTTGCGCTGAAGCATATACCTCCGGGGCTCCCGGCAGTCCGGTGATCGTGCTGCCGGACATGAGGAACACAAATCGATCGGCGGGCGACCATTTAGGCCATGTATTATATACCTATGATGTCCAGAACTAGCAACGCGTAGTTCATTTGAATGTAATGAAATCTGTCATGTTTGTGTGAAAATCCGGTATTTTATATGATTTCTGTCGTTGTTTATATGAAATACTCCGGTGGTTGCATGAATGAGTATCAGTTTGTCTACGTGTTTGTGTGAATTTCGTCCGGTTGGTTGAGTTGTTGTCATAATGTGTGCGGCTACGGTTGGATGGCGTAATTTGTGGGTCGTCGGTCGGTCTATGGGCGGCTCGGGCGGCGTTGTGGGACAAAAAAACACAG
This sequence comes from Triticum dicoccoides, assembly GCF_002162155.2. Classification (NCBI taxonomy): domain Eukaryota; kingdom Viridiplantae; phylum Streptophyta; class Magnoliopsida; order Poales; family Poaceae; genus Triticum; species Triticum dicoccoides. The sequence goes on along the minus strand of NC_041383.1, from coordinate 588,184,669 downwards.
GTCTTGTGAGCTCGTCTCCAACGTGCGCGCTGGAGGATGCATGACAGCATGTGCACCCGAGTCGTTCCTCGTTCATCGGTGGCAAAGGCACCGGTGGACAAAAGGGTCGCCAATATTTTGGCTACCCCGGGCAAGATCCAAACAGCCCCTCCCAACAGATTCAAATCCCTCGTTCGCCGTGGAATTTTGCCATGTGTTGTTTACATGGACTAGCAAGATGCCCGTGCATTGCACGGAACATCAAGATGCATTTTTTACAAACTCCTGCATGCATGCAAGGGATAATTAATGTCCTCCTTTGCTAGTACCACGAGGCAAACACCATTAATATTGCATCGATTAGTGTTAGTGGCCTTGTATATCTGCAAATTGTAATTTTGATAGTGGCCCCTTGTATATAAAAATGGAGGGAGAAATATGAGAGATAAGGTGAGGAGGAGTGGGGCATGGTGCCGTGGTGGTGACTGGTGGTCGGACTGGGCGGAGGCATGGGGATGGACGGCGCATTATGTCTAGGTTTGTATGTTTCTCACACACACCCACGTAGGTGGGGGACGTGCACGAAGAGAAGAGGTGCACGCACGGCGCACGTACTCCCGTCTCTTTCCCAACCACACCCGCGTGGGTACACGGTGGAGCTCATTTCTGTACGAAAAAGGCAGCCCATGTGGTAATTTGGCACGTGTACTGGTTGTCCACTTGGTGGAGGGAGGATCATCTACCACGGGTGAACAAACAAATTGCGACTTGACGTGTTATGTTAAATTAAAAAAAGAGGCAAACCATGTGGGGCCTACCTTAGAGGCAAGGCTCTATACACTGGAGTACTTTTGATGTGTCCTGTCAACTCGCAGAACGAGGAGAAACTTGCTTAGTACGCCGTCTCCCCCGCCCACGGGCGCGGTGGCTCGCAGGATGAGGTGAAGCTGGAGTACTACTGTATGCCTTTTTACGCCCGCTCCCTCGCCCACGTGCGCGGTGGCTCGCAGCACGAGGAGGAAATTTTACTACTCCCTATGTTTACTCCTCGTCCCTACTACGTACTTTGGTTAGTACTCCCTCTATTTACTTACAAAAGGCCACTATAAAAAATACATTTTGCATCTATACAAGGCAACAGATAGTAATCGAGACAAAAGTTACTACTCCCTCCTTTCCAGTTTATGGCTCAATTTCAAAATCTCTCCAACCAAGGTAGACGGTGAGTGGTCGAATTAATTTCGTAGTTTGCACAGTACGCTCGTTTTTCTCAAGAAGTTATGTTTACCAAGGCATTAATTAGAACGAATGCATGAATGACCACTAAATTTCCATGAACTTGTACATGCATTGGTTAGTTTCCTCTTGACACTGCTTGCGTCGGGTGATCTAACGCACCTCGAAATCCAACATGTAATGGTACTACTACTAGTATAGTACTAGAACTGAGACTTATCAAACGGAAAAACGAATGTCTTTTAGATGAGCCCTATAAACCCTAGTGGGTACGTACTCCGTAAAAACAGATTTTTTCCAAAACTAAGTCGCTCCCTTTCATGAATTCTGTAGTATACTCCTCTGTCGATGCTCCCTTTCATGAATTCTGTACTTCCTGTCACCAACATGTGGGACATATAGCAACCGGGTCAATGTGTCAAGCACCAAATAACAGTGCAGAACAGCAGGGGGGACTAAAGGAAATATGCCCTAGAGGCAATAATAAAATTATTATTTATTACCTCATATCATGATAAATGTTTATTATTCATGCTAGAATTGTATTAACCGGAAACATGATACATGTGTGAATACATAGACAAACATAACGTCACTAGTATGCCTCTACTTGACTAGCTCATTAATCAAAGATGGTTATGTTTCCTAACCATAGACATGTGTTGTCATTTGATTAACGGGATCACATCATTAGGAGAATGATGTGATTGACATGACCCATTCTGTTAGCCTAGCACTTGATTGTTTAGTATGTTGCTATTGCTTTCTTCATGACTTATACATGATCCTGTAACTATGAGATTATGCAACTCCCGTTTACCGGAGGAACACTTTGTGTGCTACCAAACGTCACAATGTAACTGGGTGATTATAAAGGAGCTCTACAGGTGTCTCCAAAGTTACATGTTGGGTTGGCGTATTTCGAGATTAGGTTTTGTCACTCCGATAGTCGGAGAGGTATCTCTGGGCCCTCTCGGTAATGCACATCACTATAAGCCTTGCAAGCAATGTAGCTAATGACTTAGTTACGGAATGATGCATTACGTAACGAGTAAAGAGACTTGCCGGTAACGAGATTGAACTAGGTATTAGATACCGACGATCGAATCTCGGGCAAGTAACATGCCGATGACAAAGGGAACAACGTATGTTGTTATGCGGTTTGACCGATAAAGATCTTCGTAGAATATGTGGGAGCCAATATGAGCATCCAGGTTCCGCTATTGGTTATTGACCGAGAATAGTTCTAGGTCATGTCTACATAGTTCTCGAACCCGTAGGGTCCGCACGCTTAACGTTACGATGACAGTTTTATTATGAGTTTATATGTTTTGATGTACCGATGGTTGTTGGGAGTCCCGGATGTGATCCCGGACATGACGAGGAGTCTTGAAATGGTCGAGACATAAAGATTGATATATTGGACGACCATATTCAGACACCGGAAGTGTTCTGGGTGATTTCGGAGAAAACCGGAGTGCCGGAGGGGTTACCGGAACCCCTAGGGGAAGTATTGGGCCTTAGTGGGCCTAAGGGAGAGAGAGGGCTGCAGCCCAGGAGGTGGTGCGCCCCCTCCCATGGGGAGTCCGAATTGGACAAGGGGAGGGGGCGCGGCCCCTCTTTCCCTCTCCCTCTCCCTCTCTTTCCTTCCCCCTTCCTCCTTCCTAGTTGGACTAGGAAAGGGGAGTCCTACTCCCACTAGGAGGACTCCCCCCTCCTTGGCGCGCCACCTAGTGCCGGCCGGCCTCCCCCTTGCTCCTTTATATACGGGGGCAGGGGGGCACCTCTAAACACACAAGTTGATCTTCATCATATCGTGTGCGGTGCCCCCCTCCACCATATTCCACCTCGGTCATATCGTTGTGGTGCTTAGGTGAAGCTCTGCGTCGGTAGAACATCATCATCGTCACCACGCTGTCATGCTGTCGGAACTCATCCCCGACAACCTGCTGGATCGGAGTCCGGGGATAGTCATCGAGCTGAACGTGTGCTGAACTCGGAGGTGCCGTACGTTCGGTGCTTGGATCGGTCGGATCGTGAAGACGTACGACTACATCAACCGCGTTTTCATAACGCTTCCACTTATGGTCTACGAGGGTACGTGGACAACACTCTCCCCTCTCGTTGCTATGCATCACCATGATCTTGCGTGTGCGTAGGAAAATTTTGAAATTACTACGTTCCCCAACAGTGGTATCAGAGCCTAGGTTTTATGCATTGATGTTATATGCACGAGTAAAACACAAGTGAGTTGTGGGCGATACAAGTCATACTGCTTACCAGCATGTCATACTTTGGTTCAGCGGTATTGTTGGATGAAGCGGCCCGGACCGACATTACGCGTACGCTTACGCGAGACTAGTTTTACCGCCGTGCTTTGCACACAGGTGACTAGCGGGTGTCTGTTTCTCAAACTTTAGTTGAACAGAGTGTGGCTACGCCCGGTCCTTGCGAAGGTTAAAACAGCACTAACTTGACGAACTATCGTTGTGGTTTTGATGCGTAGGTAAGAATGGTTCTTACTCAGCCCGTAGCAGCCATGTAAAATTTGCAACAACAAAGTAGAGGACGACTAACTTGTTTTTGCAGGGCATGTTGTGATGTGATATGGTCAAGACGTGATGCTATATTCTATTGTATGAGATGATCATGTTTTGTAACCGAAGTTATCGGCAACTGCAGGAGCCATATGGTTGTCGCTTTATTGTATGAAATGCAAACGCCCTGTAATTGCTTTACTTTATCACTAAGCGGTAGCGATAGTCGTAGAAGCAATAGATGGCGTAACGACAACGATGCTACGATGGAGATCAAGGTGTCGCGCCGGTGACGATGGTGATCATGACGGTGCTTCGGAGATGGAGATCACAAGCACAAGATGATGATGGCCATATCATATCACTTATATTGATTGCATGTGATGTTTATCCTTTATGCATCTTATCTTGCTTTGATTGACGGTAGCATTTTAAGATGATCTCTCACTAAAAATTATCAAGAAGTGTTCTCCTGAGTATGCACCGTTGCGAAAGTTCTTCGTGCTGAGACACCACGTGATGATCGGGTGTGATAGGCTCTACGTTCAAATACAACGGGTGCAAAACAGTTGCACACATGGAATACTCAGGTTAAACTTGACGAGCCTAGCATATAACAGATATGGCCTTGGAATACGGAGACCGAAAGGTCGAACGTGAATCATATAGTAGATATGATCAACATAGTGATGTTCACCATTGAAACTACTCCATCTCACGTGATGATCGGACCTGGTTTAGTTGATTTGGATCACGTGATCACTTAGATGACTAGAGAGATGTCTTTCTAAGTGGGAGTTCTTAAGTAATATGATTAATTGAACTTGAATTTATCATGAACTTAGTACCTGATAGTATTTTGCTTGTCTATGTTTGTTGTAGATAGATGGCTCGTGTTGTTGTTCCGTTGAATTTTAATGCGTTCCTTGAGAAAGCAAAGTTGAAAGATGATGGTAGCAATTACACGGACTGGGTCCGTAACCTGAGGATTATCCTCATTGCTACACAGAAGAATTACGTCCTGGAAGCACCGCTGGGTGCCAGGCCTGCTGCTGATGCAACTGACAATGTTAAGAACGTCTGGCAGAGCAAAGCTGATGACTACTCGATAGTTCAGTGTGCCATGCTTTACGGCTTAGAACCGGGTCTTCAACGACGTTTTGAACGTCATGGAGCATATGAGATGTTCCAGGAGTTGAAGTTAATATTTCAAGCAAATGCCCGGATTGAGAGATATGAAGTCTCCAATAAGTTCTATAGCTGCAAGATGGAGAAGAATAGTTCTGTCAGTGAACACATACTCAAAATGTCTGGGTATAATACTCACTTGATTCAACTGGGAGTTAATCTTCCTGATGATAGTGTCATTGACAAAATTCTTCAATCACTGCCACCAAGCTACAAGAGCTTCGTGATGAACTATAATATGCAAGGGATGGACAAGACTATTCCCGAGCTCTTCGCAATGCTAAAAGCCGCGGAGGTAGAAATCAAGAAGGAGCATCAAGTGTTGATGGTCAACAAGACCACCAGTTTCAAGAAAAAGGGCAAAGGGAAGAAGAAGGGGAACTTCAAGAAGAACAGCAAACAAGTTGCTGCTCAAGAGAAGAAACCCAAGTCTGGACCTAAGCCTGAGACTGAGTGCTTCTACTGCAAGCAGACTGGACACTGGAAGCGGAACTGCCCCAAGTATTTGGCGGATAAGAAGGATGGCAAAGTAAACAAAGGTATATGTGATATACATGTTATTGATGTGTACCTTACTAATACTCGCAGTAGTACCTGGGTATTTGATACTGGTTCTGTTGCTAATATTTGCAACTCGAAACAGGGACTACGGATTAAGCGAAGATTGGCTAAGGACGAGATGACGATGCGCGTGGGAAATGGTTCCAAAGTCGATGTGATCGCAGTCGGCACGCTACCTCTACATCTACCATCGGGGTTAGTTTTAGACCTAAATAATTGTTATTTGGTGCCAGCGTTGAGCATGAACATTATATCTGGATCTTGTTTGATGCGAGACGGTTATTCATTTAAATCAAAGAATAATGGTTGTTCTATTTATATGAGTAATATCTTTTATGGTCATGCACCCTTGAAGAATGGTCTATTTTTATTGAATCTCGATAGTAGTGATACACACATTCATAGTGTTGAAACCAAAAGATGCAGAGTTGATAATGATAGTGCAACTTATTTGTGGCACTGCTGTTTAGGTCATATCGGTATAAAGCACATGAAAAACTCCATACTGATGGACTTTTGGAATCACTTGATTATGAATCACTTGGTACTTGCGAACCGTGCCTCATGGGCAAGATGACTAAAACGCCGTTCTCCGGAACTATGGAGCGAGCAACTGATTTGTTGGAAATCATACATACTGATGTTTGTGGTCCAATGAATATTGAGGCTCGCGGCGGATATCGTTATTTTCTGACCTTCACAGATGATTTGAGCAGATATGGGTATATCTACTTAATGAAACACAAGTTTGAAACATTTGAAAAGTTCAAAGAATTTCAGAGTGAAGTGGAAAATCATCGTAATAAGAAAATAAAATTTCTACGATCTGATCGTGGAGGAGAATATTTGAGTTACAAGTTTGGTTTACATTTGAAACAATGTGGAATAGTTTCGCAACTCACGCCACCCGGAACACCACAACGAAATGGTGTGTCCGAACGTCGTAATCATACTTTACTAGATATGGTGCGATCTATGATGTCTCTTACTGATTTACCGTTATCATTTTGGGGTTATGCTTTAGAGACGGCCGCATTCACGTTAAATAGGGCACCATCAAAATCCGTTAAAATGACACCTCATGAACTGTGCTTTGGCAAGAAACCAAAGTTGTCGTTTCTTAAAGTTTGGGGCTGCGATGCTTATGTGAAGAAACTTCAACCAGATAAGCTCGAACCCAAATCGGATAAATGTGTATTCATAGGATACCCAAAAGAGACTGTTGGGTACACCTTCTATCACAGATCTGAGGGCAAGATTTTTGTTGCTAAATTTGGATCCTTTCTAGAGAAGGAGTTTCTCTCGAAAGAAGTGAGTGGGAGGAAAGTAGAACTTGATGAGGTAACTATACCTGCTCCCTTATTGGAAAGTAGTCCATCACAAGAACCGGTACCTATGACAACTACACCAATTAGTGAGGAAGCTAATGATATAGATCATGAAACTTTAGATCAAGTTTCTACTGAACCTTGTAGGTCTACCAGAGTAAGATCCGCACCAGAGTGGTACGGTAATCCTATTCTGGAAGTCATGTTACTTGACCATGGCGAACCTATGAACTATGAGGAAGCGAAGATGAGCCCAGATTCCGCAAAATGGCTAGAAGCCATGAAATCTGAGATGGGATCCATGCATGAGAACAAAGTATGGACTTTGGTTGACTTCCCCGATGATCGGCAAGCCATTGAGAATAAATGGATCTTTAAGAAGAAGAATGACGTAGATGGTAATGTAACTGTCTATAAAGCTCGACTTGTTGCGAAAGGTTTTCGACAAGTTCAAGGGGTTGACTACGATGAGACTTTCTCACCCGTAGTGATGCTTAAGTCTGTCCGAATCATGTTAACAATTGCTGCATTTTATGATTATGAAATTTGGCAAATGGATGTCAAAACTACATTCTTGAATGGATTTCTGGAAGAAGAGTTGTATATGATGCAACCAGAAGGTTTTGTCGATCCAAAAGGAGCTAACAAAGTGTGCAAGCTCCAGCGATCCATTTATGGACTAGTGCAAGCATCTTGGAGTTGGAATAAACGCTTTGATAGTGTGATCAAAGCATATGGTTTTATACAGACTTTTGGAGAAGCCTGTATTTACAAGAAAGTGAGTGGGAGCTCTGTAGCATTTCTGATATTATATGTAGATGACATATTATTAATTGGAAATGATATAGAATTTCTGGATAGCATAAAGGGATACTTGAATAAAAGTTTTTCTATGAAAGACCTCGGTCAACCTGCTTACATATTGGGCATCAAGATTTATAGAGATAGATCAAGACGCTTAATTGGACTTTCACAAAGCACATACCTTGATAAAGTTTTGAAAAAGTTCAAAATGGATCAGGCAAAGAAAGGGTTCTTGCCTGTATTACAAGGTGTGAAGTTGAGTCAGACTCAATGCCCGACCACAACAGAAGATAGAGAGAAAATGAAAATCCCTATGCTTCAGCCATAGGCTCTATCATGTATGCAATGTTGTGTACCAGACCTGACGTATGCTTAGCAATAAGCTTGGCAGGAAGGTACCAAAGTAATCCAGGAGTGGATCACTGGACAGCGGTCACGAACATCCTAAAATACCTGAAAAGGACTAAGGATATGTTTCTCGTATATGGAGGTGACAAAGAGCTAGTCGTAAATGGTTACGTCGATGCAAGCTTTGACACTGATCCGGACGATTCTAAATCACAAACCGGATACGTGTTTTTATTAAACGGTGGAGCTGTAAGTTGGTGCAGTTCTAAACAAAGCGTCGTGGCGGGATCTACATGTGAAGCAGAGTACATAGCTGCTTCAGAAGCAGCAAATGAAGGAGTCTGGATGAAAGAGTTCATTTCCGATCTAGGTGTCATACCTAGTGCATCGGGACTAATGAAGATCTTCTGCGACAATACTGGTGCAATTGCCTTGGCAAAGGAATCCAGATTTCACAAAAGGACCAAGCATATCAAGAGATGCTTCAATTCCATCCGGGACCAAGTCCAGGTGGGAGACATAGAGATTTGTAAAATACATACGGATCTGAATGTTGCAGACCCATTGACTAAGCCTCTTCCACGAGCAAAACATGATCAGCACCAAGACTCCATGGGTGTTAGAATCATTACTGTGTAATCTAGATTATTGACTCTAGTGCAAGTGGGAGACTGAAGGAAATATGCCCTAGAGGCAATAATAAAGTTATTATTTATTTCCTCATATCATGATAAATGTTTATTATTCATGCTAGAATTGTATTAACCGGAAACATGATACATGTGCGAATACATAGACAAACATAACGTCACTAGTATGCCTCTACTTGACTAGCTCATTAATCAAAGATGGTTATGTTTCCTAACCATAGACATGTGTTGTCATTTGATTAAGGGGATCACATCATTAGGAGAATGATGTGATTGACATGACCCATTCCGTTAGCCTAGCACTTGATCGTTTACTATGTTGCTATTGCTTTCTTCATGACTTATACATGTTCCTGTAACTATGAGATTATGCAACTCCCGTTTACCGGAGGAACACTTTGTGTGCTACCAAACGTCACAACATAATTGGGTGATTATAAAGGAGCTCTACAGGTGTCTCCAAAGGTACATGTTGGGTTGGCGTCTTTCGGGATTAGGTTTTGTCACTCCGATTGTCGGAGAGGTATCTCTGGGCCCTCTCGGTAATGCACATCACTATAAGCCTTGCAAGCAATGTAGCTAATGAGTTAGTTACAGAATGATGCATTACATAACGAGTAAAGAGACTTGCCGGTAATGAGATTGAACTAGGTAATAGATACCGACGATCGAATCTCGGGCAAGTAACATGCTGATGACAAAGGGAACAACGTATGTTGTTATGCGGTTTGATCGATAAAGATCTTCGTAGAATATGTGGGAGACAATATGAGCATCCAGGTTCCGCTATTGGTTATTGACCGAGAATAGTTCTAGGTCATGTCTACATAGTTCTCGAACCCGTAGGGTCCGCACGCTTAACGTTACGATGACAGTTTTATTATGAGTTTACATGTTTTGATGTACCGAAGGTTGTTCGGAGTCCCGGATGTGATCCCGGACATGATGAGGAGTCTCGAAATGGTTGAGACATAAAGATTGATATATTGGACGACCATATTCGGACACTGGAAGTGTTCCGGGTGATTTCGGAGAAAACCGGACTGCCGGAGGGGTTACCGGAACCCCCCGGGGAAGTATTGGGCCTTAGTGGGCCTGAGGGGAGAGAGAGGGCTGCAGCCCAGGAGGTGGCATGCCCCCTCCCATGGGGAGTCCGAATTGGACAAGGGGAGGGGGCGCGGCCCCTCTTTCCCTCTCCCTCTCCCTCTCTTTCCTTCCCCCTTCCTCCTTCCTAGTTGGACTAGGAAAGGGGAGTCCTACTCCCACTAGGATGAGGACTCCCCCCTTCTTGGCACGCCACCTAGGGCCGGCCGGCCTCCCCCCTTGCTCCTTTATATACGGGGGCAGGGGGCACCTCTAAACACACAAGTTGATCTTCGTGATCGTTCCTTAGCCGTGTGCGGTGCCCCCCTCCACCATATTCCACCTCGGTCATATCGTTGTGGTGCTTAGGTGAAGCTCTGCGTCGGTAGAACATCATCATCGTCACCACGCTGTCATGCTTTCGGAACTCATCCCCGACAACCTGCTGGATCGGAGTCCGGGGATAGTCATCGAGCTGAACGTGTGCTGAACTCGGAGGTGCCGTACGTTCAGTGCTTGGACCGGTCGGATTGTGAAGACGTACGACTACATCAACCGCGTTGTCATAACGCTTCCACTTACGGTCTACGAGGGTACGTGGACAACACTCTCCCCTCTCGTTGCTATGCATCACCATGATCTTGCGTGTGCGTAGGAAAATTTTGAAATTACTACGTTCCCCAACAGTGGTATCAGAGCCTAGGTTTTATGCATTGATGTTATATGCATGAGTAGAACACAAGTGAGTTGTGGGCGATACAAGTCATACTGCTTACCAGCATGTCATACTTTGGTTCAGCGGTATTGTTGGATGAAGCGGCCCGGACCGACATTACGCGTACGCTTACGCGAGACTAGTTTTACCGCCGTGCTTTGCACACAGGTGACTAGCGGGTGTCTGTTTCTCCAACTTTAGTTGAACCGAGTGTGGCTACGCCCGGTCCTTGCGAAGGTTAAAACAGCACTAACTTGACGAACTATCGTTGTGGTTTTGATGCGTAGGTAAGAATGGTTCTTACTCAGCCCGTAGCAGCCATGTAAAATTTGCAACAACAAAGTAGAGGACGACTAACTTGTTTTTGCAGGGCATGTTGTGATGTGATATGGTCAAGACGTGATGCTATATTCTATTGTATGAGATGATCATGTTTTGTAACCGAAGTTATCGGCAACTGGCAGGAGCCATATGGTTGTCGCTTTATTGTATGAAATGCAAACACCCTGTAATTGCTTTACTTTATCACTAAGCGGTAGCGATAGTCGTAGAAGCAATAGATGGCGTAACGACAATGATGCTACGATGGAGATCAAGGTGTCGCGCCGGTGACGATGGTGATCATGACGGTGCTTCGGAGATGGAGATCACAAGCACAAGATGATGATGGCCATATCATATCACTTATATTGATTGCATGTGATGTTTATCCTTTATGCATCTTATCTTGCTTTGATTGACAGTAGCATTTTAAGATGATCTCTCACTAAAAATTTTCAAGAAGTGTTCTCCCTGAGTATGCACCGTTGCGAAAGTTCTTCGTGCTGAGACACCACGTGATGATCGGGTGTGATAGGCTCTACGTTCAAATACAACGGGTGCAAAACAGTTGCACACATGGAATACTCAGGTTAAACTTGACGAGCCTAGCATATAACAGATATGGCCTTGGAATACGGAGACCGAAAGGTCGAACGTGAATCATATAGTAGATATGATCAACATAGTGATGTTCACCATTGAAACTACTCCATCTCACGTGATGATCGGACCTGGTTTAGTTGATTTGGATCACGTGATCACTTAGATGACGAGAGAGATGTCTGTCTAAGTGGGAGTTCTTAAGTAATATGATTAATTGAACTTGAATTTATCATGAACTTAGTACCTGATAGTATTTTGCTTGTCTATGTTTGTTGTAGATAGATGGCTCGTGTTGTTGTTCCGTTGAATTTTAATGCGTTCCTTGAGAAAGCAAAGTTGAAAGATGATGGTAGCAATTACACGGACTGGGTCCGTAACCTGAGGATTATCCTCATTGCTACACAGAAGAATTACGTCCTGGAAGCACCGCTGGGTGCCAGGCCTGCTGCTGATGCAACTGACGATGTTAAGAACGTCTGGCAGAGCAAAGCTGATGACTACTCGATAGTTCAGTGTGCCATGCTTTACGGCTTAGAACCGGGTCTTCAACGACGTTTTGAACGTCATGGAGCATATGAGATGTTCCAGGAGTTGAAGTTAATATTTCAAGCAAATGCCCGGATTGAGAGATATGAAGTCTCCAATAAGTTCTATAGCTGCAAGATGGAGGAGAATAGTTCTGTCAGTGAACACATACTCAAAATGTCTGGGTATAATACTCACTTGATTCAACTGGGAGTTAATCTTCCTGATGATAGTGTCATTGACAAAATTCTTCAATCACTGCCACCAAGCTACAAGAGCTTCGTGATGAACTATAATATGCAAGGGATGGACAAGACTATTCCCGAGCTCTTCGCAATGCTAAAAGCCGCGGAGGTAGAAATCAAGAAGGAGCATCAAGTGTTGATGGTCAACAAGACCACCAGTTTCAAGAAAAAGGGCAAAGGGAAGAAGAAGGGGAACTTCAAGAAGAACAGCAAACAAGTTGCTGCTCAAGAGAAGAAACCCAAGTCTGGACCTAAGCCTGAGACTGAGTTCTTCTACTGCAAGCAGACTGGACACTGGAAGCGGAACTGCCCCAAGTATTTGGCGGATAAGAAGGATGGCAAAGTAAACAAAGGTATATGTGATATACATGTTATTGATGTGTACCTTACTAATACTCGCAGTAGTACCTGGGTATTTGATACTGGTTCTGTTGCTAATATTTGCAACTCGAAATAGGGACTACGGATTAAGCGAAGGTTGGCTAAGGACGAGATGACGATGCGCGTGGGAAATGGTTCCAAAGTCGATGTGATCGCAGTCGGCACGCTACCTCTACATCTACCATCGGGGTTAGTTTTAGACCTAAATAATTGTTATTTGGTGCCAGCGTTGAGCATGAACATTATATCTGGATCTTGTTTGATGCGAGACGGTTATTCATTTAAATCAGAGAATAATGGTTGTTCTATTTATATGAGTAATATCTTTTATGGTCATGCACCCTTGAAGAATGGTCTATTTTTATTGTATCTCGATAGTAGTGATACACACATTCATAGTGTTGAAACCAAAAGATGCAGAGTTGATAATGATAGTGCAACTTATTTGTGGCACTGCTGTTTAGGTCATATCGGTATAAAGCGCATGTAAAACTCCATACTGATGGACTTTTGGAATCACTTGATTATGAATCACTTGGTACTTGCGAACCGTGCCTCATGGGCAAGATGACTAAAACGCCGTTCTCCGGAACTATGGAGCGAGCAACTGATTTGTTGGAAATCATCCATACTGATGTTTGTGGTCCAATGAATATTGAGGCTCGCGGCGGATATCGTTATTTTCTCACCTTCACAGATGATTTGAGCAGATATGGGTATATCTACTTAATGAAACACAAGTTTGAAACATTTGAAAAGTTCAAAGAATTTCAGAGTGAAGTGGAAAATCATCGTAATAAGAAAATGAAATTTCTACGATCTGATCGTGGATGAGAATATTTGAGTTACAAGTTTGGTTTACATTTGAAACAATGTGGAATAGTTTCGCAACTCACGCCACCCGGAACACCACAACGAAATGGTGTGTCCGAACGTCGTAATCATACTTTACTAGATATGGTGCGATCTATGATGTCTCTTACTGATTTACCGCTATCGTTTTGGGGTTATGCTTTAGAGACGGCCGCATTCACGTTAAATAGGGCACCATCAAAATCCATTAAAACGACACCTCATGAACTGTGCTTTGGCAAGAAACCAAAGTTGTCGTTTCTTAAAGTTTGGGGCTGCGATGCTTATGTGAAGAAACTTCAACCAGATAAGCTCGAACCCAAATCGGATAAATGTGTATTCATAGGATACCCAAAAGAGACTGTTGGGTACACCTTCTATCACAGATCTAAGGGCAAGATTTTTGTTGCTAAATTTGGATCCTTTCTAGAGAAGGAGTTTCTCTCGAAAGAAGTGAGTGGGAGGAAAGTAGAACTTGATGAGGTAACTATACCTTCTCCCTTATTGGAAAGTAGTCCATCACAAGAACCGGTACCTATGACAACTACACCAATTAGTGAGGAAGCTAATGATATAGATCATGAAACTTCAGATCAAGTTTCTACTGAACCTTGTAGGTCTACCAGAGTAAGATCCGCACCAGAGTGGTACGGTAATCCTATTCTGGAAGTCATGTTACTTGACCATGGTGAACCTACGAACTATGAGGAAGCAAAGATGAGCCCAGATTCCGCAAAATGGCTAGAAGCCATGAAATCTGAGATGGGATCCATGCATGAGAACTAAGTATGGACTTTGGTTGACTTCCCCGATGATCGGCAAGCCATTGAGAATAAATGGATCTTTAAGAAGAAGACTGACGTAGATGGTAATGTAACTGTCTATAAAGCTCGACTTGTTGCGAAAGGTTTTCGACAAGTTCAAGGGGTTGACTACGATGAGACTTTCTCACCCGTAGTGATGCTTAAGTCTGTCCGAATCATGTTAGCAATTGCTGCATTTTATGATTATGAAATTTGGCAAATGGATGTCAAAACTACATTCTTGAATGGATTTCTGGAAGAAGAGTTGTATATGATGCAACCAGAAGGTTTTGTCGATCCAAAAGGAGCTAACAAAGTGTGCAAGCTCCAGCGATCCATTTATGGACTAGTGCAAGCATCTTGGAGTTGGAATAAACGCTTTGATAGTGTGATCAAAGCATATGGTTTTATACAGACTTTTGGAGAAGCCTGTATTTACAAGAAAGTGAGTGGGAGCTCTGTAGCATTTCTGATATTATATGTAGATGACATATTATTAATTGGAAATGATATAGAATTTCTGGATAGCATAAAGGGATACTTGAATAAAAGTTTTTCTATGAAAGACCTCGGTCAAGCTGCTTACATATTGGGCATCAAGATTTATAGAGATAGATCAAGACGCTTAATTGGACTTTCACAAAGCACATACCTTGATAAAGTTTTGAAAAAGTTCAAAATGGATCAGGCAAAGAAAGGGTTCTTGCCTGTATTACAAGGTGTGAAGTTGAGTCAGACTCAATGCCCGACCACAACAGAAGATAGAGAGAAAATGAAAATCCCTATGCTTCAGCCATAGGCTCTATCATGTATGCAATGTTGTGTACCAGACCTGACGTATGCTTAGCAATAAGCTTGGCAGGAAGGTACCAAAGTAATCCAGGAGTGGATCACTGGACAGCGGTCACGAACATCCTAAAATACCTGAAAAGGACTAAGGATATGTTTCTCGTATATGGAGGTGACAAAGAGCTAGTCGTAAATGGTTACGTCGATGCAAGCTTTGACACTGATCCGGACGATTCTAAATCACAAACCGGATACGTGTTTTTATTAAACGGTGGAGCTGTAAGTTGGTGCAGTTCTAAACAAAGCGTCGTGGCGGGATCTACATGTGAAGCAGAGTACATAGCTGCTTCGGAAGCAGCAAATGAAGGAGTCTGGATGGAAGAGTTCATTTCCGATCTAGGTGTCATACCTAGTGCATCGGGACCAATGAAGATCTTCTGCGACAATACTGGTGCAATTGCCTTGGCAAAGGAATCCAGATTTCACAAAAGGACCAAGCACATCAAGAGACGCTTCAATTCCATCCGGGACCAAGTCCAGGTGGGAGACATAGAGATTTGCAAAATACATACGGATCTGAATGTTGCAGACCCATTGACTAAGCCTCTTCCACAAGCAAAACATGATCAGCACCAAGACTCCATGGGTGTTAGAATCATTACTGTGTAATCTAGATTATTGACTCTAGTGCAAGTGGGAGACTGAAGGAAATATGCCCTAGAGGCAATAATAAAGTTATTATTTATTTCCTCATATCATGATAAATGTTTATTATTCATGCTAGAATTGTATTAACCGGAAACATGATACATGTGCGAATACATAGACAAACATAACGTCACTAGTATGCCTCTACTTGACTAGCTCATTAATCAAAGATGGTTTTGTTTCCTAACCATAGACATGTGTTGTCATTTGATTAACGGGATCACATCATTAGGAGAATGATGTGATTGACATGACCCATTCCGTTAGCCTAGCACTTGATCGTTTACTATGTTGCTATTGCTTTCTTCATGACTTATACATGTTCCTGTAACTATGAGATTATGCAACTCCCGTTTACCGGAGGAACACTTTGTGTGCTACCAAACGTCACAACATAATTGGGTGATTATAAAGGAGCTCTACAGGTGTCTCCAAAGGTACATGTTGGGTTGGCGTATTTCGGGATTAGGTTTTGTCACTCCGATTGTCGGAGAGGTATCTCTGGGCCCTCTCGGTAATGCACATCACTATAAGCCTTGCAAGCAATGTAGCTAATGAGTTAGTTACAGAATGATGCATTACATAACGAGTAAAGAGACTTGCCGGTAATGAGATTGAACTAGGTAATAGATACCGACGATCGAATCTCGGGCAAGTAACATGCTGATGACAAAGGGAACAACGTATGTTGTTATGCGGTTTGATCGATGAAGATCTTCGTAGAATATGTGGGAGCCAATATGAGCATCCAGGTTCTGCTATTGGTTATTGACCGAGAATAGTTCTAGGTCATGTCTACATAGTTCTCGAACCCGTAGGGTCCGCACGCTTAACATTACGATGACAGTTTTATTATGAGTTTACATGTTTTGATGTACCGAAGGTTGTTCGGAGTCCCTGATGTGATCCCGGACATGATGAGGAGTCTCGAAATGGTTGAGACATAAAGATTGATATATTGGACGACCATATTCGGACACCGGAAGTGTTCCGGGTGATTTCGGAGAAAACCGGACTGCCGGAGGGATTACCGGAACCCCCCGGGGAAGTATTGGGCCTTAGTGGGCCTGAGGGGAGAGAGAGGGCTGCAGCCCAGGAGGTGGCATGCCCCCTCCCATGGGGAGTTCGAATTGGACAAGGGGAGGGGGCGCGGCCCCTCTTTCCCTCTCCCTCTCCCTCTCTTTCCTTCCCCCTTCCTCCTTCCTAGTTGGACTAGGAAAGGGGAGTCCTACTCCCACTAGGATGAGGACTCCCCCCTTCTTGGCACGCCACCTAGGGCCGGCCGGCCTCCCCCCTTGCTCCTTTATATACGGGGGCAGGGGGCACCTCTAAACACACAAGTTGATCTTCGTGATCGTTCCTTAGCCGTGTGCGGTGCCCCCCTCCACCATATTCCACCTCGGTCATATCGTTGCGGTGCTTAGGCGAAGCTTTGTGTCGGTAGAACATCATCATCGTCACCACGCCGTCGTGCTGACGGAACAACCTGCTGGATCGGAGTCCGGGGATCGTCATCGAGCTGAACGTGTGCTGAACTCGGAGGTGCCGTACGTTCGGTGCTTGGATTCGTCGGATCGTGAAGGCGTACGACTACATCAACCGTGTTGTCATAACGCTTCCGCTTACGGTCTACGAGGGTACGTGGACAACACTCTCCCCTCTCGTTGCTATGCATCACCATGATCTTGCGTGTGCATAGGAAAATTTTGAAATTACTACGTTCCCCAACAGGGACGCACCCCACTCGTACCGGCCCAGTGTTAATAATGAGCAATGAGACGTCAAATCACAATGCCGCACCTTCCCAGACGGACGAAGCAACCATTATTTCACACTTCGGTTCGACATCATCTCAAACCACGTACTAGTATTGCTTCTGCCTCAAGAGGGACACGCTCATCGCCTTGGTACATCATGACACGTGGACCGCATGACAGGCCATGCTCCCCCGCCGATTGCTGGGTAAAATCACCTCATTTTTACTATACTTCCTCTGGATCGGTTTACTACATGGCATGCACGTCGTTCTAGGTTGAGAATTTAACTGGCTATATATATATATATATATATATATATATATGTGTGTGTGTGTGTGTGTGTGTGTGTGTGTGTGTGTGTGATGAACAGTATGCTAGCCTTTTAAAAAATGTATACTTTTGTACAGTAGTACTCCACTATCGATGGATTGCGCCATGGAGCAAAAATTGAAATTTTAAAAAAAGGTGGTACATATAGAGAGCGCTCGTCGCCAAATTATGCATATAGTACTATTAAAAAAGCTAGTACGTGCTTAATTGGGGTGCTAAATTCTATTAAAGAAATACTAGTAGTAGTATGTACATACTGAAGAGTTAAAGTAACGAGAAGAAACATAACATAGTTCTGCTGGGGGCTCAGCACAACACACCCCTCAAATTAAACTAAGCACACCTGAAATTAAACTATGCAACTAATCCGGTAGACACTGCATTAGAAGTTTAGAACCGCCATGAGCAACGACACTGCCACCTTACTCGGAGTCCTCGTCCACGTCCTCGACTTTGTCCTTGTCCCTCTTCCTCTTGGCCGATACTTCTTTGCTTGAACCGCCAACTTGGTTGTTGCTCTTCATCCAACCCTTGTAGATATTGAAACAAAGGTAGCCATCCATTGCAGCATAGTGGGTGTGGTCTATATCTAGTACATTCCGCTGACATGCATGACGATGAAACGTGTAATGAGGTTTCTCCAGTTTGCGGTACGAAGGATGAACCATGGCTCCTGCTAGGGTCAGCATTGAGGGCTAACGAGAGGGCACCAGCCGATTCTTCTAGAGGTCGAAGGGGTTGCCTACAACGAGGCCTATCCGACGCAGGACTTCTTTGTCGTTCTTAAAGTCTACAGTAACTAATTTGACTGTTTTGTCCTCGAGGAAGTTCTTAAAATCCTGGCACTCAACATCGGCATGGCATATGTGGTAGACCAAGCAAACGTTATGTACGCAAACATGGATCACGGCGGGCTTCTTCCTCTCTTCGTCCTTTAGATCCTTCTCTCGTCCCACGACTATGGTGTACTCAACATCTAGCCCAGCGACCCACTCATCATGTGAGTTTTCGAACATGCGTCTGAAGCGAGAAAGGCATCCTACCGTCGTGGAAGTACGGGTGTAGATGACGTCGAACTCATCGCCGGTGATGGTTCTAACCTTGTACTCATCACTGATTAGGGAGATTTGGGACGCCATGGATTTGGGAGGAGGGTTAGGATTAGTGGAACTGCCGTAATGTGAATGGACGGGACGACTAGGAGCAAACCGCCGTAGTGTCAAAGGACGTGTGGAAAAGAGTAGGAGCGAACTACCAGCATGCGAACGGCAGGGTAGTGGTTTTCCATTCTCCCATGATACGGCCTTCCGAGAGCCCTTGGATCTGATATCGAATGGTTGCATGGCGTGATTCTAGACCTATGGGTGAATATCCTATCCTGGAGGGTTATTCTTAAAATTTTCAGCAACATAGCATGTGACCGTTTGATCTCAGATCCAAGGGCTGCCAGCAGCCCGTATCATGGTCGCGCCTACCACGACTGTCGCGTCGCTCGCGTGGTCGCGCCCTTGGAGATTTAACACGGTACGTTAGGCTATCTGATGTTGGCATGTCATACATAGTCATCACTTAGTCACTCATACTACAACAAGGTTGGCTATAAGGTTGGCTATAAGTGTATTTCTTTTACTCCTCTCTATCTCTTTCTTCGTACTCCCTCCGTCCCATAATATAAGAACGTTTTTGACACTAGCTAGTGTAGTGTCAAAAACGTTCTTATATAATGGGACACAGGGAGTACTAGTATTTATTGCATTTGCCAAGGAGTGATCTCTTCCAATGAAATGGTGTTGCTAAGTTTGCTTCATTTAATTAGCTATAGACTCAAAAATTTCTTTTCACCTAGGTACACGCGCTTAGCACCGTTTCTTCCTTGGGTCACAAAACTAGTCTCTCTCTTCTTGATTAACTTGCCACATCAGACTTTATGCCTATGTGGCAAGCTTAAGCACCTGTAGGAGCAAGTAAGTACAATAGTGCGCTTTATATGGCATTTTTGCATATGTGGAGGAAAGAGAGGCAAGGAAAAAGTGGAGAAGTGGGCTCTCATGCAAGAGCCAGCCTTTACTACTACATGGTGGAGCATTGGGAGAGGCACCTATATGGAGGTGGTCAGGAATCAGGAGACTCACGCCGGTCATAGCGCCACAGTTAAAATGATAATGGCAAGTCAAATCACGGGGCCCCACCTGTCCAGCAGTAACTCGTTGTCAAATCACACAGCCCTACATTTGCAGCAGCCTACTCCCTCGTCTTCTCGCGTCTTTGTCGAACCGACTAGGCGGAATTGTCCCGCCGCCTACCGGGCAAGAAAAGCCCTGCCCTCGACTTTTAAATACAACTACTCCCTCCGTCGGATGCGTTTGGTTGAAGGTATCGTATGAATGGATTGGGACCATTCAATTTTTTTGGGATTGAACCATTCAATTCATGTGTTTGGCTGAATATAAGAGATGAGCTAATTATTTAAGACGGGACCACCAGTCATGCTCACATAGTCATGCATGCAAAGGGTGGCCATTTGATTCGACCGATTTGGTTGGGTGGAATGGTTCAGCATCTTCAAGGCATATTCTCTTTTTTTGACTCGAACCATTCATGTGCTTTATAACCAAACATGTCTATTTTCTGAATGATCCCAACCCATTCATGACCACCCTTGCAACCAAACGCGCGTCATCTTACGAAAACCAAATAATCCCACAATACTAAGGCGTGGTGCATTAACTTCTACCTCGTTTCTTGTTTCTTCACATATCAACCAATAAGAATCCAATGATATACTTTTTGTGACATAGTAGCTCATATTTAGTTAGTCAAATGGATGACCTAGAACTACGTGCAGGCCCTATAAACTGAGACACCTACAAATAAAAAACTGAGACGGAGAGGGTAGTTCAGCACGTATCCTTTTAGATCAATATAGTCGGGATTCACCAAGGAGCAAAACCAAGTGGTAGGTTGCTCCTGTCGTGTTGGCGTAGCAACTCAAGTAGGGTCAGTCCGCACACGAAATGGCGACACACTTAACAGGACCCCTTTGGCAGACATGTGGCTCATCCACCATCTTATTCCACGTGCGATGCACCAAATTACAGTTCGGAGCAGCGGATGGAATTGGAGGCACCCCGGTCGTAGCGCAGTAGTAGTAGAAAATGAGCGATGAGGGGTCAAATCACAAAGCCCCACCTTTCCCACATTAAGCTGGATGGACGAAGCAACCATCATTTCACTCTAGCGCGCAAGAGCATAAAGAAAAGAGAAAACAATGATGCATGCGGCAGCTACCTAGGGCACCCTAGGGTAGGGGTCTCCACTACAGATCCTTTTTTTTGAAAGCGCCTCCACTACAAATCGGCTTCTCCCTCATCCTCTTGAAGAAAATCGATGATGAGTGTGGCGGTAGGGTTTGTAGGAGTACTACGGCGTGCGGGGCCACGTCGTAGTAAACGGGTTCGAGTCGACGCCTTAAATATGTGTGGGCCGCTTGGTTTTACAGGAACGAGGCAGCATTTTGGGTTCGGGGACCAGTGGAGATATAGCATGCACAAAAAATTGTGGACGTAGGTTCGACCGAAAGGCAATGATGCATGGGCCCTGCATTTTGATATACCCGGGGCCGCGTGAAATTTGCTACTCTACTCAAAACTAGTAAGATACACATGTATTGAACGCATGAGATTTCAAAACCAAATTATGAATAAATACACACTATAGCATGTAAAGCTTTGAGTCATATATGCATGATGTAGATGTTCGTTTAGTTCTTATAGTTCATCTCATTCAAAATCAATTAGTTTTATAAAAATGTTAAGATTCATGGGGTTGTGGATTGTAAATCATGAAGTAAAAAACAAATAATGGCAATTCATTTAGAAAAAAATAATCAATTATGATACAGAAGATTCTAGAACAAAGGAGAAGTGCTTGTGTTTTGAGGTTTGTGCATTATGCTTAAGTTCAACCATGGAGTCTTCTAAATTGTACATGTGGCAGATCTGGTGGAATGTTGATGATATCCAACGGCCAGTAGTGCTCGGATTTGCCCATCTCTGCACTGTCGGGTTAGCTTCATCCAGTGACCATCTTTCAAAGTTATTGGCACACTATATAGTTCTTGTGCCATAGTTGCATGTTTTGGAAAAAAGCTACTAGTGGGTTGTACTATCTATTTAGGAATAGAAGATGCATACGTGGAAGTTGTAGGGAAAGAGATGACATGGAGCATCTCAATTCTTATGAGTAGGGATTGGAAAAAGAGATGTCATTTGGTTCACATCATAGGAACTTTTCTATTGAATCTAGAGATGACATGTATCTCAATTCCTATGAGGAGGGATTAGTAAAGAGATGTAATTTGGTTCATATCATAGGAACTTTTCTATTGAATATACGCTAATGTTTATTTTCCTTTGAAATTAAGGGAGTATAGGAATCCATTCATATGAACCAAGTGGCTCTAAAGCTGTAGAAATGATATCATGTTTATTTCCTTTGAAATGTAGAGTATATGAATCTATTCCTATGAACCAATTGGCTCTAAAGGGAAAAAATCCTATAAAAACCATATCATATAGAGTTCCTATGATATTCCTCGACACTAAAGGATGGTTGAAATTGTTGCAGGTGATATGATGGTCTTTCTTTGTAGACTCCTCACCCATCTTTATAGTTACCTATCGAAGATGAATGAAATGATATATACAGGGTATTCTACATGTGCAATTTGGTACACGAAAACTCGGTAAAAGTTTGTGAGGTTCTAATTTTTAATAAAGCTATATGCACTGCATTTCGGAACGGAGGGAGAATACGGCAGTTGCTAACACTCACGTGGAAGATTTGTGTGTAGGAGGAGTGGATGTTCTGCCAAATGACATGGCAAAACTGACACTGTCGGATGCCGATCTAACGGTTCTTACGGCGTTCGTCGGGAAAAGGCTTGTGGCGAACGTTTGTCAGATAATGATTTATGGACACATGCATTGCATTGATACGTGCCCCCCTCTCTCTCACGTAGACGCACCCTCACGAGTTACGACTCTCCCGAGTCCTCTCGCAAACTCGCACGTCGCACCCATCCTCTATCTGCAGGTAGACGTCACGCACATATGTGCTCTTCACACCCTACCCTCAGAACTTCTAAAAAACAAAAGACGACGCGCACATTTTATTTTAGCTCACACGTCACACACTTATACTATTACTCTTGCGGCGAACGTTCTTTGGGCATAGTATATATTGTACTCTCACGAAGAGAAGCGGTGCACGCACGCACTAGTTCTCTCACACCCACTCACGGGTACACGTAGGAGCGCATTTTTTTGAAGCCAGTACAACAAAATCAGTCCACTATATATAAAAGCAGGAGCCTTAGTGCTTGCTTTACTAGGGTTCCTCTCGTTCACTCTCTCATGCTCTCTAGATCTAAGCAAGACATAGGTGGCCACTCTCTCTCTCTCAGCTCACGGCTGGTCACAAATCCGGCCGGACAACCTCGACCGGGGCAGGGGTGTAGGTGCATCGTTCACGCTGTCGTCGGTGGCGAGGGAGGAGACCAACGGTTGCCCGCGCATCCCGATCGGCGGCCCTGCCGTTCTCTCCGAGAGAGCACCGACTCGGGAGGGCCTCCGACCCCTTCTTCCTCCCTGCGGTATTTTGGCCAAGATGCGGCCTCCCGACGCCGTCTTTGCCACATGCCGACGACCCTCAGGTATATATTCCTTCGAAACCTGCCTTGCTCTACTGCCCCAGCTCTTCCCCCTTCATGTGGATCCTTTTCTACTTCCGTCCGACGTTACAAAGCCACCTAGACTTCTACTATTATTAGAAGTAAAGCTAGTTCATACAGTGAACTCAAAGCATTGGTTCAAACAGGGAAGAAAGTGGGAAAGCTGTAGCATGAATCTAGGACTTGGTTCTAAGAGGAAACGGGGGAAAGTAGTAATATGTGTCACTGTTTAAATAACCGTATTTCATATTTGCGCAAACAGGGATGTGTGTCTCCATATCGTTTCGGGATGTCTGTCTCCGTATCGTTTCTATCCGCGCAATCAAAAGCACACACCTCAGTTTTAGTACAACTGTGCAAAATGAGATGGCTATCCCTCGTTGCTGTCGTCTAACCTCCCGTCTTCAAGGTATCCCTACATTGGTAGTAACTAAGGTAGAATGACCAACGCAATCTAAAAGAAGCTGATTCGTACGTTTTACTTCCTGATTGCAGTGCAGGGACGAGCGAAAACAACTGCATCCTAGTCAGGAATGCACTTTCTACCAGTTCATCCATGGACCGAGGACTAGCTGGCACGGCTGCATGGTGGTTTTTTGGACAGGTGCACGAACAAGAGGCATTGTGGTCTGCTTATTTCTGCAAATAGCGGTGCTTAAATTTAGTGGAATGCACAAGCATTTCAGCTGGTCAGTACACTGCATGGTTCAGTTCAGCATTCCAGCTGAGACCACAATTATAATTGGTTATTCTGCAATGAGAGAACCTAACCCTGGATGGTGGCAACAAGAAAAAACCAGAGTGAACTCCAGGAAATTTAAGCCTGCCGGGAGGCCCTTTGCTCAGAGAAGCCTTGCTTGTTTTTTCCTGATTTGTAAACCTTCTCACAACTTTGTCTTTTGCTGTGAACTAGTATATGTTTGTTATGTTCTATGAATCATTGAGATGTATAAAATTGCTTAACTTATGCTTTTCAAGATTTTTATGAAGACGAGTTTAATTGTGAGTGTTCCACATGAGCGCTGGACTAGCATGTGAATGTTTGGAATTTATTACATTTGGCCTCAATTAACTGCATGAACCACTATAACAAGATACATAGTAGTTGCTTATATGTCAGACAGCAGATTGTTGATTGTTAGCTGGTCGATAGCCTAGTGTTGAAGCGAGCTGAGCCAATGTGCCATGTTTTGCACAACTACTTACAAGTGGGGTAGCACCAATAGTGTTTACAAGTACTTATGTATACGTCGGCGCATGGTTCTCGAACGAGTGCTCTATTTCATCAAAACACACACTGCTCGTATGATAAACCGTGACAACTTATGTCCTACCATGCCATATTCATGAAAAAACTAGTGAGGACGCATCTGTTTCGGCAACAATTACGATGGTTCTCACATGATTCACGGGCACACAAAAGTAGCAGCAGTTCCCATACACGGATTCAAACAGAGCACTAGCCCTAGAGGGGTCGATAACAGGCAAGGTTTGGATAATTAGACACAATCCAAACTACTATTAAACACTAGCTGGGGCAACTATTTCATGCCTCGATCTAATTTGCGCTGGACACAAGACAGACCTTGCCATGAACATCATCGAGGACGTCCCGCAGCAGCTCAATCCTGTGAACCTTCTTGAAGACAACCTTGTGGACTTGCCGCTGGTAAACTTGTTTGTGGAGGCATGCCACGTCATCTTCCTACGTAAGCTTGACAAGAACAGTATGCCTCACAAACGAAGGAGTAGCTTTGAACTTCTTGTGCTTCAGTACACCCTGGACAACACGCCTGACAACAGTGAGGCTGGAATACAACTCTTCATTGGTATAACCGCAAATGGCTTCCAGGATCCAACAACCTAAGAACTTTGTTTTCCCCGTGCGTATATTCAGGTCGTCCGCCTCATAGCGAGTGACATGCACAACCACACAATCCTTGTCTGCATCAGGGCTCTAATTGAAACAGAAACAAATTCTGAATTACTTTTCAGTATAAGAACCACAAGTTATTTAAACCACTATGTATAGCATGGCATCGAAGCTAATAAAATTTTGCATTATTAATCACCACATACTTCCTTTTCTAAAAAAATCACCACATACTTAGATGAAAAACCACAATCGAGATC
>NC_041383.1:588134762-588158918 GCF_002162155.2 Triticum dicoccoides | reverse complement strand
TACTTTTCAGTATAAGAACCACAAGTTATTTAAACCACTATGTATAGCATGGCATCGAAGCTAATAAAATTTTGCATTATTAATCACCACATACTTCCTTTTCTAAAAAAATCACCACATACTTAGATGAAAAACCACAATCGAGATAGGCAAAGAAGGAAATCACCTTGGGCAGCTCAGCGGGGGGGGGGGCACATCCTCGAAGGGGGAAAACTGCTCCTATAGTGCCACGGGGGTTGTAACCTCAAACGGGGCGTTGACCATCTCAGTAGTGGCCGTGAGCATATCTGGGGTCGGCTCGGTTGTTGCCTCCATCTTCTTGGAGCTCTCTGTCTTGTGGGGATCAGCCTCCCGCGTCTGCTCCAATATCGGCAGATCTTTGCCTGGTTCTCCTTGGTCCATCATGAAACTGACGAATACTAGGAGACCACTGAAAGGAAAACACAATCGCAATGACAATGAAACAAAAAAGAGAGTGAGGATCGGTTACTGCTTTGCAAAAGTTCTTTTTTTCTCTGAACAAAAATATACCAACATCACGGATCCGCTTACCTTCCCTTCGTTGGGAGAGAAGAACAGTGGTAGATGCGAGTGTTGCCTTTCTTGAAGACGGTGAGGGAGAAGGGGATTCAGCAAGGAGTGAAATGATGGTTGCTTCGTTCGTCAAACTTGGACTGCGGGGAGGTGGGGTTTTGTGATACGACGGCTTGTTACTGTCGCGCTACGACCGGGGTGACTCTCCACCTGCACACTGCCTGCTAATTTGGTGGATGGCATTTGGGCCCACGCGTTGCATGGCCCGCATGTCGGTGAACAAAAGTATAACGGCATTCAGTAGAGGGAGGCGTTTCAATGACCTAGGAGGAGCCAGAAGCGGTAGAGTGTCTCCACTATACTAGTAGTAATTGTTTTTCTGGGTAGTTGTAGAGTGTCTCCACTATACTAGTGGTAATTGTGTCTCTGGGCCCAAGACAAAACAGCCAATCCACACTAGTAAATAGTAAAATCAATTCAAAAGGCGCTACCCACACCCAGCACACCCCCCTCCCCCACAAAAAAAACCTGGGTGCTCTTCTTCCTCCTCGCTCCCACCCACCTCACGTCAGCTCGCTCCACTCGTACCCCCAAATTCCTCACCTCACTCCTACAGAAAAACCCAGCTCCCCTTCTTCCTCACTCCTACAGAAAACCCCCAGCTCCCCTTCTTCTTCGCTCGCACTACAACTAGGCTCGTCATTCGTTACTCTACTCAAATCCGTGAGCGCGAGGCGACGCCCTCGAGGAAAATGGAGTCGGCTGACCCCAGCGCCAAGAAGATGAGGCTCCCGCCAGCGGCGACGCCTGTTGTAGATCCCGCACCCGGCAGCGCGGGGAGAAGCGGCGACCCCGCCCCCACCGGATCCCAGGAACTCGTAGAATCTCGGGTGGACTGTATCAGCGATCTCCCGGACGCCGTCCTTGGGGAGATCATCTCGCTTCTCCCCACCAAGGATTGCTGCCGCACCCAAGTCCTCTCAATTCGGTGGCACCCTCTATGGCGCGCCGTGCCCCTTAATCTAGACTGTCGTCAGCTATCTCTCTTTAATGATTTTGAAATCCCCAGAGCCATCATCTCCTCCCACCAGGGCTTCGTTCAAAGCCTCTACATCCCATCATGCTACCTGAGCAAGCATACCATGCCCTGCACGGTGGACGCCTGGCTGAAATCCCCTGAATTCATAGAACTACAGCTGCTTGAGTTCTACTATTCCCCTGGAAATCACATACCACATACAGAACGCCATGAACTTGTGCCCTCAGCACCGATGTCCATCTCGCGGTTTTCCTCCTCTCTCCACACCGCCACCTTTGCGTTGTGCTACCTTCCAGACAATCTGGTACTAAACCTTCGACTCCCATTTCTCAAGAAACTTTCACTTGTGCGGGTTCGTATATCGGAGGCCTCATTGCACAGCATCATCCACTCCAGTTGCCCTGTGCTGGAGTGCTTGGTGCTTGTTTTCATAGTTAGAATCGGTTGTCTCCAAATAAAGTCACCTAACCTTGTAAGAATTGGAATTTATTTTGATGGAAGGCAGCTCATCATCCAAGATGCCCCTTCACTTCAAAGGTTGATCCTTGATTCTAGTTATTCACCGTTGCAAATAACCGTCCTCTCTGCGCCTAAACTGGAGACATTGGGTGTAATACATGATCTCTGTGCTCATTTCAATATGGTGTTTGGCTCCACAGTTCTTCAGGTACTTCATATTATCATCTACACTTGTAACCATATGCTGCATTTTAAATTTCTGCGCATAATTTATATATCATCTTGGAGTACACATTTTGTACTAATATTATGTTCTATGCTCAATGAAGAGTTTCTCCATCGATGGCCTATCAATGGTGTTGGATTCTATCAAGATCTTATATATCCAAATGAATAGTTTTGATATGAACAAGATTATTGGCTTGCTACAATGCTTTCCATGTCTGGAGAAGTTGTATATAAAGGTGATAATTTCACGCACATTGGAAGCCCGCATATAGTGTACTAGAATTAACCGTTCAGCTGTTGCTCTTTCGACACTCTTCTTTTAGACCTTAACTGTTTTCAATTTTCATGTCTATTTAGGCAACAGGACAGGGTAAGAAAGTTATAACCAATCGGTGGATTCGTAAGCATCGGGATTTTCTCACTTCTCATGAGATTTGATTGAAGACAATAACGCTAGAACGATATGTAGCCAACCGTGCAAACACAAGATTTGTCACATTCTTCCTGCTGAATGCGAGGTTACTATTGTCCAGCAGGCTTAAGTTTATCAGCAGCATGGTTTTGATGGATGGGTATGTCGAAGAGCAAAAGAAGGAGTTTCAGGTGGGCAAAAGAGCTTCTGAATGTGTCGGGCTTCTATTTACAACATATTGTGGTCATAATCCAGTAAATTTTACGATCCAGGATGTTCATTCTATGGACCTGACCGATCCATTTAACTGTGACTGTCGAAAACAGTGCTGGAGTTAGATGTTGTTACCCTTTTCAATCTGGGTTTTTTTGTAAACCTGATGAACAATCAACCCTCGTGCTTTTGTACAGCTTGTAAGCTGGAGTTAGATGTTCCTGCCCTTTTCAACTCGGCTGTGACTGTCATGTTTTCTTTGAAACAAGGCAAATGGCTTACCATTTGTTTAATTTAGAGTGAAATATTGTAACAAATCACAACCAAGGGAAATAACATCACTCACGCCGGCTGCTTGAGCTCACTGTGCATTATAGAAGCCAAGTGACTAGCCCCACCACCCCCACCAGTCAACCCTCGTACTCCCCTCCGCCTGCGACTGGACCGGTGCATCTTCAACGGCTCCTGTTTGTTCCGTCCGAGGCCTCACCGTCGTCCTCTGCCTTGCGTCCTTGGTTCACTCGTCGTGCACGGTGCGCCGCCCTCTTGCGTTGTCAACATCGTCAACAACCGAGAGGAACAAGGAGATGATTGTACGTGGAGAGGATGACAGTAGGGACCCACCAGCGTCATGGCAGTACGCAAGCAAGTGCCTCTATAGTACAAGCCCAAAAATATGGTTCCTCCTAATGGTTGGACATCTGGGGCTCACGCCATCGTCAACGTAGTCAATAAACGAGAGAATTACACTACGAGCGGCTGACACCAGGGACCCAGCAAGTCACGCAGTTTTTTTTTGAGGAACAAGCAGTTTTTTTTGGAGACAATGAGGAACAAGCAGTTGTTATTTATACTAGTTTTAGCGACGGATCAGGGTAACAACGGGGCTGTGCGGGGGTTGTGGCCCGTCTAGCCAGGGTTTTATTTATGTTTACCACATCATGAGCCCAGTTGTGTTTTTTTCTTGCTGAAAATGGCTAGCCCAGTTCTATTTTTTTAAAGAAATACCCAAACAAGGCCTACTTGCTTTATCGGCCCTGCTGGGCTGCAAATGTTTCAAGACGAGGAGAGTTTCATTCAGTTTGCCCAGAAATAGCCTGTACATTTTTAAAATACATCAAACCGGGAATTAGTTTCATTTTTTTTCATTACAAGATCTTAAATTCCATTGATTTGTGTGCGGGGACAATTATTTTGATTTTATATTTATATAAATTATTTTTCAAAATAGTTTGAATGTGAATCGATATTTCTGGATTAAAAACAGTTGACCGCACCGAAATATGCAAAATTTCATATACTTTTTAACCGTGGCCACAATATGGGGTGTAATGCTAACAAGATGGGCTCCAAAAAAATCTTAAGAATTAGCAAATGGGTTGTACATTATTAGAAATAATGGAAGATGGGATGTATACTGTTTTCCACAGATTTGAGGCTGACTTGTGCGCCTACTACAGGTTGACGTGTATGCTTTCATAAAAAAAAGGTTGACGCACACGCAATGCCCTGTCAACTTAGTCAACACATGAGAGCAGTGACTGTTGGATATCCATCCAACGGCTGTCGTGCTTCTTCAATCTCTGCTCTTCATGCTCCAGCCGCTCAAACAAGCGCCGGCGGGACTGCGTGCTCCCTCCTCCCGCGGCCGGCTATGCTGTCACGCAGGCCTCACGGCCCCACCGTACTCCCATCGCTGGCCTAGCCATCCCTCTACTCTGTCGGGACCCCGACTCAATGCCACATCGATCTAGCATGTAACACCTCATATCACTTTGCGGCCTCACGCACGGTATTCCCACGGGTGTCGCCTTACCTTTGCCCGGGACCGTTTGCGCCTTTTGGCACACGTATATGACAGTGTCGCTAGCATCCATATGATAAGGAGCCCGGGCTGACATGGCTAGTCGTAAACCCAAAGTGGCACAGACTTACAGGGACAGGCATCCATGACCCAGCATCAAACGTGTCGGTCATCAGCGAGTGAATCCAGGCTGTAGCACTGGGCTAGCAGGACTCCGGTATTCATCGCGTGACATTTCCCCGAAGGGACAGACACAGGAACGAAGAAGGACACATGCCGGCCAGCCTAAGTGTTCTGGAGCAGTAGCAAACTACCATGGCTCAGTGGAAACACTAGGAGACATTTCCCGGTAAGAGAGGCTACTAAGGATAAACAACTAGATAGTCAGATCCCACACATACCAAGCATTTCAATAACATACACACAATATGCTCGATATGTGCAAATACGACATGGCATCACAACATGACTCTACGACTCAAGTATTTTATTCAATAGGCTCCGAGGAGCGAGATAATACAAACATGGGTCTCATGACCCAACACTCAGAGCATACAAGTCAAAGCACAAGCGGAAGCTATCATGTCTGAGTACAGACACCTATAAATGAAAAAGGCTGAGAAGCCTGACTATCTACCAGATCCTGCCGAGGGCACAAGATCGTAGCTGAGGTAACAAGCTAAACGGCGAAGTCCACGTGGAACTACTAGCAAGACTGAAGTCTCTCTGCAAAAACATAAATTAAGCAACGTGAGTACAAATGTACCCAGCAAGACTTACATCAGAACTAACTACATATGCATCATTATCAACAAAGGGGGTGGTGGAGTTTAACTGCAGCAAGCCAGCTTTGACTCGGTGGCTATCCTGACACTACGACTGCAAGTAACTCTTTTGAGGTGGCGCACACGAGTCCACATATTCACCATATCAATACACCACTATGGATCCGCTCTCGTCTCCCTACGAGAACACCATCCATAGCACTCACGCTTATCTTGCGTATTTTAGAGTATCCACTTTCACTTGTCTATGAACTATGCAAGGGGTCCACGTTTCCATATCCGAGGAATCCAGCTATTCGAATAGATAATGATAACCCTGCAGGGGTGTACTTCTTCACACACGCTTTTGCCACTTATCGCCCTGTACACGTCATGTACCTCGGCAACCTTCAAGCGGAAGCCGGGCGAGGGAGTCGGCCACGACCTGACTAACTGAACAAGTCTCTAGTCCAGGTTTATCGCCTATTCGGGTTCCATCCGCAAGGAGATCCGGCCGGGGTGTCGCTCACGGCCCCAAACGATGTGTGCAGGGTTCCCAAGCCCACCTCGACGGGTGGATCTACGCTTGGTACACCGTGCCACTGTGCCTAGTTTGTCCCAAGCCCACCTGTACCGGGTGCCACTTGGTAGACTACTAACACTACCTACAAACACCAGAAACTAGTTGCAACTCCTAGACAGAGATCAAGTTGATTAATAAGTCGAGAGAGCTTGGAGCGCCCGGAGCTCAATGTGTGGTAGTAACTGATCATGGATCACAAACACAGAACTCAGTTCCTGAGGACGGCTGCAATGAGACAACCAACCATGTACTCCTACATGGCCTCTCACCGCTACCTTTACCAAATCGTGTTCACACACTTAGCTCACACACTGTAGGACATGTTCACACGCCCCTGATTCATCCCCGATGAATCAGACCTGACTCAACTCTAAGCAATAGTAGGCATGACAAACAAACATGAATAAGTAGGCACAACAGGGCTCAAACAACTCCTACTCATGCTAGTGGGTTTCATCTATTTACTGTGGAATGACAGGTCATGCAAAGGATAAAGGGGTTCAGCTACCGCAGCAAGTAACAGTTGAATCGTTGTTGTCCTAATGCAGTAATAGAGAGCAGGAGCGAGAGAACGGGATTTTATCGGAATGAACAAGGGGGTTTTGCTTGCCTGGCACTTCTGAAGATAACATTGAGTCTTCATCAGTGTCAACGATCACATCATCGGAACCACGTCTATCGAGAGGGGGCAAGTTCCGGCAACACAGAAGGAAACATAATCAATGCAATGCACAATATGATGCATGCTCATGACATGGCAATATGAATGTGTTTTGGGCTAATGCACCTAGCTATGACTTAAATGAAGTTGGTTTGAATACATGATTCAAATTCCAACTCCATATATGATTATTTAAATGCCCTTTAATTGATTTGTGCTAAACAGCAGCTATAAGTTGTTCTAACATGCATGAAAATGGTACAGATGGATTCCTTGAATTTTTCTGATAATTTTTCATATATTAATTATTTCATTTGGAGTTACGGTTAATTTTCTATGATTTATTGAAGTTTTAGCTATTTCTGGAATTTTCCTGATTATAATAAATCAAGAAAATGATTTATGGCGTCAGCACCACGTCACTGTGACGTCAGCAGAGTCAACTGGGAATCCCAGGTCAAACCTGACGTGCGGGGTCCACACGTCAGTGACACAGGAACTAATCCCGGTCAAACCCAGCGCTGACTAGGGTTTGACCAGGGGTGGGGCCCACTGTCAGTGGCTGTAGGTTGATTAACCAGCTGGGTTAGCTCCTAATGACGGAGCCACGTCATCTCCCGCCGGAGTTTCGCCGGCGACGACCACAGAGCACGGCGGGGGCACGCCGGACTTGCGCTAGGGGCATCGGATTCGCGCGCTGAGGGCACCAGGGCATAGCCCTCGCTCTTGCGCATCCAGAGAGCCAAATGGGAGGGGCTGGGGTGGATCATGCTCGCCGGAGTCGAGCTCGTGGCGGCGGCCGGAGCTACGGGTGGGTGCGGGGTTGGCGCTGCGGCTTGCAAACGAGCCGGCTGTCATGCTAGTTCGGCTCTACGGAACGTTGCGAGCGCAACGGGCGCACGCACGGGACCAAAAGGTCACCGAGGCTTCGCCGGCGACGAGCGCGGGCGGCGGCGGGTTTTGGTCGTTGGCAAGGCGGTAACTACGGCGTGCAAACGAGAGAACGGAAAGGGGGAGAAGGAAGAGGAGCTCACGGGGAGTTGGCCGGTGCAGACGACGGGGCCGGGGAAGCGTCGGAGCGAGCGGGACGGCGAGGCGGATCTCCGGCGGCCGAGGAGGGGGAAAACGTCGGGGGCGGCGTTTTGGGGCTCTTCTGGTCGTGTGAGACGACGAGGAGGACGAGGGAGGACCGGCGGAGCTCAAGGGCGTGTCGGAGAGGCTTCAGGATGGCTGCGGCCGCGCGAGCGCTGGTCGGCGGCGACGGGCTCCGTTCGGTCGCGGGAGGGAGAGGGAGCAGAGGGGGATAGGGACGGAGGGAAAGAGCGAGGAGAGTGAGAGAGGGAGCCAGGGGCTGCGTGGCATCGCGGGAGGCGACCAGGGGAGGAGGAGGCAGCCAGGCAGGGAGGAGGTGGCCGGGGCATCGCCAGCGCTCGCCACTGAGCAGCTTCGGGGCGAGGGGGAGGAAGACGACAGAGAGGAGGAGGTGGGCTGGGCCGCTGGAGGAGCTGGGCCAGGTAAGTGGGCGCCAGGTAAGTCCTTCTGCTCCTTTTTAAACTTTCTGTTCTGTTTTATTTTTATTTAATTCTTTTGCCATTGTTTTGAATTTAAACAAATTCAAACAATGCCAAAAAAACTCCTCTGAATATTTTTATTTTGCTAGATGGACTTTTCCAAAAGCTCATAAAATATTTCAGGGGTATTTGAAATTACATTCTAATTATATGAATATAATTCAAATTCAAATAGCTAATGATTTAAATTCAAAGTCCCAAAAATAAATCCTTAAAAATGTTCAATATTTTGGTTGGGACCAGAACCCTTGCCAAAAATTATCAAACATTTAAGAGGAGCATTTTGGAGCAATGAATGAGATTTCAGGGTTTTTGCCCTTCTTTTATTTAGGGTTTTGAGGCTTCCAAATTTCCTCAGTTCAAGTTTCAAAAATTTAAACATGATGCACAGATGGAAGCAAGCATAGGTCAGGCCAGAACTAGGGATGTGACAACTCACCCCCACTAAACAAGGATCTCGACCCAAGATTCAAGTGTAGAGTAAGACGATGGGGAATGTGACCTAACACAATCTTCACGATCCAGGTTGCACTTCATAGGAACGTTGATTTGATCACCATCTTTGTCTCGACGTCTTGCTCTGAGAACTCTAGCTAACATGACAACAAGAGGGAAAGTAAGATTCTGGAAGGTTCGATCTTCTCAAAGGTCGAACAACTCACGGAATGAGACATAGAACCATCTCTCGGGTTGAGACACGAGATACACATCAAGAGGGTGGAAAGAAACGGATGACGAAGGTTCACTAGGTGGACAACAATTTCACGCTTGAGAAGGTGGTGAGCGGTTGTCGACGTAGCGAGGAGTTGAATTGCCATGATACCATAACGATGCACCTTAGGGAAGGTGACTCGTGGAAATATCCCCTTAAGTGGCAAAAAGAATTACCTTTGATTCAAAGATCATTGAAACTCTTTATACCAGCTTAAGGCAAATCATAATCGATCATTTAGAGGGGGTCGGTAGAATGGCATACCCGGATTAGAATGGATGATGTGGATTACCTTGTTGAAGACAACATAAGGGATGATTTTGTTTATCATCAGAAATGGATGAGACCCATGGTGGAATGGCACATTAGCGGTGCAAACTGGGAACAAAATGCAAATGCTGGGAATGATTCTGGTAACTGGGGAAGAACCCAACAATAGAGAGTGAATTCACTGTTTGAAAAGGTCATAGCATTGCCGAGGAAACTGAGAGCACTATACAGTTAATGCCGACGATCAAACCTAGCACTTGCGCGTGCTCTCAAGAACTTGAGCATTTCCATAACCATCAAGATTTTACCAATATCCGTGTCAAGGATCCTGGCAACACAACTTGCTACCATGATGAATGATGATGGATGATGCAGATACAAAGAAAGATAACACTTTCTCAGATTTCACCCTTGGCGGGGCCAAGGAAATAAAATCTGGATCATCGACCGAGAGACATTTAGCACTCCGCTTCTAATGTTCTCCTTGATGTGCTAGTGTAACCCATTCATAGAAATGGTCTGGTATCTAGAACATCAAGTAAAGGTCGGACTTCGGAAACACGAAAATCCATAAGGAACAGCTAGGAAGTAAATCCTACGAAGTCCTTATGGGGAGGTGGCCAACTTTCTCAATCAAGATACTACAATAATAGGTCTTCCGGCTGGTGTGTTGGCCACGACATCCACTTTACCGGTTATCGAGGGACCAATATTATAGTTCTTGGGAAATGTTCCAACCATCATATCTGCCTGAGATTCAGATCTGGTTGGTGTCAGGATATTCCAGACTCATCGAGTCTAGGAAGAAAAATGAAAGTTTGAAACACAAATCGACGAAATGACGTTGCGAGATTCTCGGGAAATGAACTATGATAGCAAGCTCCAAAACATGAGCTGGTTCTGCTACACATGTGTGAACACGCTGTCTCAGACAAGCATGACCACATGGTAGTCTTATGATAAAACACTACCGAGTTCTGGTTGGGAACCATCACCGAGGATATCAAAGTTCTTGATTAAGCCCGGGTTAGCTCTTAAAAAGAACTCCTTCTCCTGGAACAAATCAGTCAGTGGCTTGGTGTGCTACAGAATTCATATGGAACGAAGATGATCAGTCTAGCAGACCACAGAATACTTCGCACGTGCATGACTGACTTGGGACGATTCCAAAGGAGGTAAAAACATGCTTTCTCGAATTCACGGCGGCAACTTGCATCAAATGCACATGAATTAGAGGAAGTCACTTCTTTTCATCCAAACATATGCTTCACGAACGGGGCATGAAGAAAATGCTTACACAAGTTTCCAACACTAGCTTAATGTTCAACAAAATCATGGAGGAGATAAGGATGTTGTCAATGGGCTCAACAACAATTCATCCGTGTTCCCTTTTAAAAGGAATTCCATAGTTAAGTGAACACGGTGATAGTATTGGTCAGACCAAAGAATATAATGGTGTATGCTCGAGGAAAAACCACGAGTAAGACAACATTACGAACATCGTTGGTTCTGACTTGATTTGAGGATAGCCCACACCCAAATCAAAGGTTGGACAAGATGATAGGTCCATTAACTGATCACGAGGGTCAGTCGATGAAATATCAATTTTCTTCAACACACACATACAAAGGGTATCCCTTTGAAATGAACTAAGTCAGGCAAGCTTTTATCTTCCAACTCTCCAAGTTGTTGTCTAGCTTAACCAACTAGCTCAGGGATATCTAACACCGATCTTGGAGAGAGGGTGGTTCACAAGAAACCAACTTGATCACGAGCTCAACATAACAGTCAGGGGACAACCTGGTAATGCTTCCGAGAAGATATTCGGAAAATCACGAACCACCGGTATGTTACTAAGCTCGAGAGCAATCTTTCTTTTCAGGACAAGATGATATGATCAAATGAGCGAGGACTTGACAAAATCCTAACTCATCAATCAAAGAGTGCACCAGGAAATAAGGACTAGGTAGCACAATCAACCTTAGGGCGATGATTCAAAAATCAACATGCTAAGAATGAGGTTATTGTCCATTAACTACCAAGCAACAAGGTTGCTAGGAGTATTGAATTCACACATCACGATTCACTTGTCGGCATTCCGGTTGCGACAACACGGAACCGAGGGATGAATAATGATGGCGAGAAGTATCACTACATCAAGAATTCACAAGAGCCGGTGCAATCCTCATGAAAATCCTGACATAAAGACAGTAATACTTCAGGGTAGAATAGAATCAAAAGCTGGGCTGGCATTTTGATCTGCGGAGCACAATTGCTTTGACCCAATCCTAGATATGGATGAGGTACTGGAGTTTGTTTCTCCTAGTCATTCCGGAATAGGATGGCTTGACAGACCACAAGAGTAATAGGCATCGATGAACGAATGCACACATAATCTTGACTATCAATTGATAGACGAGGGTCAGTAGACAACTAAAAAGGGACAACTCAAAGGAACATATAACTTCCTGAGTTATGGATGCATGGATTAGTATGTCGAACCAAGTTCAACATAATTCTTCCGGATAACCCATGCAGAAAGGTTGAGCTGGCAGAGTCACAACATAGCATGGAGAGCTCATCGAGAGCACTCTTGTTGTCATCTTTTGGTTCAGAAGAACTCCTGCCAAGAATGGTTCATGGTAATTGGAAGAAGGATGTACCACGAACCTTGAGGACTATCGCAAAGGTTACTAATATCCTAAAGGAACTAGCAACACTATCAACATGATGTAAGTAGGGTGAATCTCGGGTTCAAAACCCAGGGATAGAATACCTACTACTAAGTAGCATCACGGGATGCTTTCGAGAATAAAGGCCAGAATCATCACACTAGGACACAATCATGGCTAGACCACTAGATGATCCTCTAAGCACTTAGGGTCATAATAGGAACTCCAACATATATGTCAAGGCAATAAAATACCTCAACGCACCGGTTAGTGTGCTTATTCTGACCATAAGGGACATCGGGAACGGAAAGAAAGGATTTGCAAATGCATCAGACTATTTAGAAACCTGGGATGACTCGGACAGCATAACGGCTGTAAATGCTCAGAAAAGATTTGAGACATTCACAAAAATGGTGGCATAACCACTCAGAAGCACAATATCAAGGTTTCAAGATCAACAATCAACATACGGAAGTGATAGGAACTGAAACGAGGCTTGAGTCCAACAGTTCTATAGGGCTACGGATTAGTAACACGTGATCCTAATAGAAAGAAGAGAAAGCCTGGTTCCTTAACCCCGTAGAAAAGATAAGATGACTCAGATCAGAAGGGCATGAGGTATAAGGAGTAAAAAGAGCCTTACGTTCCATCCCACAATCAATTCCCTTACATAACTAAAGCATTTCTAGACTCGACTTCGACCAGTTTGACTTGGTAATCCTACAGGCAGTCAAGCTCTAATACCAATGCTGTCGGGACCCCGACTCAATGCCACATCGATCTAGCATGTAACACCTCATATCACTTTGCGGCCTCACGCACGGTATTCCCACGGGTGTCGCCTTACCTTTGCCCGGGACCGTTTGCGCCTTTTGGCACACGTATATGACAGTGTCGCTAGCATCCATATGATAAGGAGCCCGGGCTGACATGGCTAGTCGTAAACCCAAAGTGGCACAGACTTACAGGGACAGGCATCCATGACCCAGCATCGAACGTGTCGGTCATCAGCGAGTGAATCCAGGCTGTAGCACTGGGCTAGCAGGACTCCGGTATTCATCGCGTGACATTTCCCCGAAGGGACAGACACAGGAACGAAGAAGGACACATGCCGGCCAGCCTAAGTGTTCCGGAGCAGTAGCAAACTACCATGGCTCAGTGGAAACACTAGGAGACATTTCCCGGTAAGAGAGGCTACTAAGGATAAACAACTAGATAGTCAGATCCCACACATACCAAGCATTTCAATAACATACACACAATATGCTCAATATGTGCAAATACAACATGGCATCACAACATGACTCTACGACTCAAGTATTTTATTCAATAGGCTCCGAGGAGCGAGATAATACAAACATGGGTCTCATGACCCAACACTCAGAGCATACAAGTCAAAGCACAAGCGGAAGCTATCATGTCTGAGTACAGACACCTATAAATGAAAAAGGCTGAGAAGCCTGACTATCTACCAGATCCTGCCGAGGGCACAAGATCGTAGCTGAGGTAACAAGCTAAACGGCGAAGTCCACGTGGAACTACTAGCGAGACTGAAGTCTCTCTGCAAAAACATAAATTAAGCAACGTGAGTACAAATGTACCCAGCAAGACTTACATCAGAACTAACTACATATGCATCATTATCAACAAAGGGGGTGGTGGAGTTTAACTGCAGCAAGCCAGCTTTGACTCGGTGGCTATCCTGACACTACGACTGCAAGTAACTCTTTTGAGGTGGCGCACACGAGTCCACATATTCACCATATCAATACACCACTATGCATCCTCTCTCGTCTCCCTACGAGAACGCCATCCATAGCACTCACGCTTATCTTGCGTATTTTAGAGTATCCACTTTCACTTGTCTATGAACTATGCAAGGGGTCCACGTTTCCATATCCGAGGAATCCGGCTATTCGAATAGATAATGATAACCCTGCAGGGGTGTACTTCTTCACACACGCTTTCGCCACTTATCGCCCTATACACGTCATGTACCTCGGCAACCTTCAAGCGGAAGCCGGGCGAGGGAGTCGGCCACGACCTGACTAACCGAACAAGTCTCTAGTCCAGGTTTATCACCTATTCGGGTTCCATCCGCAAGGAGATCCGGCCGGGGTGTCGCTCACGGCCCCAAACGATGTGTGCAGGGTTCCCAAGCCCACCTCGACGGGTGGATCTACGCTTGGTACACCGTGCCACTGTGCCTAGTCTGTCCCAAGCTCACCTGTACCGGGTGCCACTTGGTAGACTACTAACACTACCTACAAACACCAGAAACTAGTTGCAACTCCTGGACAGAGATCAAGTTGATTAATAAGTCGAGAGAGCTTGGAGCGCCCGGA
Source organism: Triticum dicoccoides (assembly GCF_002162155.2). NCBI lineage: Eukaryota > Viridiplantae > Streptophyta > Magnoliopsida > Poales > Poaceae > Triticum > Triticum dicoccoides. Next base: position 588,144,651 of record NC_041383.1, on the reverse strand, counting down.
GCTCAATGTGTGGTAGTAACTGATCATGGATCACAAACACAGAACTCAGTTCCTAAGGACGGCTGCAATGAGACAACCCACCATGTACTCCTACATGGCCTCTCACCGCTACCTTTACCAAATCGTGTTCACACACTTAGCTCACACACCGTAGGACATGTTCACACGCCCCTGATTCATCCCCGATGAATCAGACCTGACTCAACTCTAAGCAATAGCAGGCATGACAAACAAACATGAATAAGTAGGCACAACAGGGCTCAAACAACTCCTACTCATGCTAGTGGGTTTCATCTGTTTACTGTGGAATGACAGGTCATGCAAAGGATAAACGGGTTCAGCTACCGCAGCAAGTAACAGTTGAATCGTTGTTGTCCTAATGCAGTAATAGAGAGCAGGAGCGAGAGAACGAGATTTTATCGGAATGAACAAGGGGGTTTTGCTTGCCTGGCACTTCTGAAGATAACATTGAGTCTTCATCAGTGTCAATGATCACATCAGCGGAACCACGTCTATCGAGAGGGGGCAAGTTCCGGCAACACAGAAGGAAACATAATCAATGCAATGCACAATATGATGCATGCTCATGACATGGCAATATGAATGTGTTTTGGGCTAATGCACCTAGCTATGATTTAAATGAAGTTGGTTTGAATACATGATTCAAATTCCAACTCCATATATGATTATTTAAATGCCCTTTAATTGATTTGTGCTAAACAGCAGCTATAAGTTGTTCTAACATGCATGAAAATGGTACAGATGGATTCCTTGAATTTTTCTGATAATTTTTCATATATAAATTATTTCATTTGGAGTTACGGTTAATTTTCTATGATTTATTGAAGTTTTAGCTATTTCTGGAATTTTCCTGATTATAATAAATCCAGAAAATGATTTATGGCGTCAGCACCACGTCACTGTGACGTCAGCAGAGTCAACTAGGCGTCCCAGGTCAAACCTGACGTGCGGGGTCCACACGTCAGTGACACAGGAACTAATCCCGGTCAAACCCAGCGCTGACTGGGGTTTGACCAGGGGTGGGGCCCACTGTCAGTGGCTGTAGGTTGATTAACCAGCTTGGTTAGCTCCTAATGACGGAGCCACGTCAGCTCCCGCCGGAGTTTCGCCGGCGACGACCACAGAGCACGGCGGGGGCACGCCGGACTTGCGCTAGGGGCATCGGATTCGCGCGCTGAGGGCACCAGGGCATAGCCCTCGCTCTTGCGCATCCAAAGAGCCAAATGGCAGGGGCTGGGGTGGATCATGCTCGCCGGAGTCGAGCTCGTGGCGGCGGCCGGAGCTACGGGTGGGTGCGGGGCTGGCGCTGTGGCTTGCAAACGAGCCGGCTGTCATGCTAGTTCGGCTCTACGGAACGTTGCGAGCGCAACGGGCGCACGCACGGGACCAAAAGGTCACCGAGGCTTCGCCAGCGACGAGCGCGGGCGGCGGCGGGTTTCGGTCATTTGCAAGGTGGTAACTACGGCGTGCAAACGAGAGAACGGAAAGGGGGAGAAGGAAGAGGAGCTCACGGGGAGTTGGCCGGTGCAGACGACGGGGCCGGGGAAGCGTCGGAGCGAGTGGGACGGCGAGGCAGATCTCCGGCGGCCGAGGAGGGGGAAAACGTCGGGGGCGGCGTTCCGGGGCTCTTCTTGTCGCGTGAGACGACGAGGAGGACGAGGGAGGACCGGCGGAGCTCGAGGGCGTGTCGGAGAGGCTTCGGGATGGCTGCGGCCGCGCGAGCGCTGGTCGGCGGCGACGGGCTCTGTTCGGTCGCGGGAGGGAGAGGGAGCAGAGGGGGATAGGGACGGAGGGAAGGAGCGAGGAGAGTGAGAGAGGGAGCCAGGGGCTGCGTGGCGTCGCGGGAGGCGACCAGGGGAGGAGGAGGCAGCCAGGCAGGGAGGAGGTGGCCGGGGCATCGCCAGCGCTCGCCACCGAGCAGCTTCGGGGTGAGGGGGAGGAAGACGACAGAGAGGAGGAGGTGGGCTGGGCCGCTGGAGGAGCTGGGCCAGGTAAGTGGGCGCCAGGTAAGTCCTTCTGCTCCTTTTTAAACTTTCTGTTCTGTTTTATTTTTATTTAATTCTTTTGCCATTGTTTTGAATTTAAACAAATTCAAACAATGCCAAAAAAACTCCTCTGAATATTTTTATTTTGCTAGATGGACTTTTCCAAAAGCTCATAAAATATTTCAGGGGTATTTGAAATTATATTCTAATTATATGAATATAATTCAAATTCAAATAGCTAATGATTTAAATTCAAAGTCCCAAAAATAAATCCTTAAAAATGTTCAATATTTTGGTTGGGACCAGAACCCTTGCCAAAAATTATCAAACATTTAAGAGGAGCATTTTGGAGCAATGAATGAGATTTCAAGGTTTTTGCCCTTCTTTTATTTAGGGTTTTGAGGCTTCCAAATTTCCTCGGTTCAAGTTTCAAAATTTTAAACATGATGCACAGATGGAAGCAAGCATAGGTTAGGCCAGAACTAGGGATGTGACATACTCAGCCACACATGCTGTTATTCTCCGGCGACGGGATACGAACCAGTAAACCCTCGTACTTCTCCGCGTGGGAAACAACTGTCGAGTATTCCCTAGCTCTGTGTCGTTCCCTTCCTAGGCCTCGCCATCATCCACCGCCCTGGTGCTCTCGGCGCGACCTGGTCAACGTGGTCAATGAACGACATCCATCGGAAGTGGACTGTACGTGGAGAGGCTGACAGTTGGGTCCACGGCCGCACGCAAGGAAATGCCTCCTTATTACACGCAAAATAATGATTCCTCCACCTGACAGCTAGGACCCACAGGAAGGGCCTCTGTATTTCGCGAAAAAACGTTCCCCCCGCTGACAGGTCGAACCCACCAGCTATATCTTCGCACGCAAGGAAGTGCCTCCTTATTACGCCCAAAAAAATGAATACCCCCTGCTAGCTGGGACCCACCATATTGTTGGGCTGACTTGTGGGCCTACTAAGTTGACGGGGACGGAGGGCTTTGTCAACTTAGTCAATACTCCAGTGACCGTATGATGTCCATCCAACGGCCATACGGCTTCTTCAACCTCTGGTCTTCTTGCTCCAGCCGCCCAAAGCAGCGCTAGTCGTGCCGCCTGCTCCTGCCTCACGTGGCAGGCTGTGCTACCTCCTACTCCTGCCTCCCGTGGCCCGGCTCCGTGTCGTCCCGTTCCTAGGCCTCGCCGTTGTCCATCGTCGTGGTGCTCTCGACGCGGCGCGGTCAATGTGGTCAACGACCGACTTCCATCGGAAGAGTACTGTACGTGGAGAGGCTGGCAGCTGGGTCCACGGCAGCCGCAAGGAAGTGCCTCCTTATTACACGGAAAATAATTATTCCTCCACCTGACAGCGGGGACCCACCGAACGGGCCACCAGTATTTTGCGAAATAAATCATTTCCCCCTGACTGCTGGGACCCACCGGACGGGCCACCGTATTTCGCGAAAAAAATGTTCCCCCCGCTGTCAGCTCGGACCCACCGGAAGTGCCTCCTTATTACGCATAGAAAAATGAATACTCCCCCGGCTAGTTGGGACCCACCTTGGTGGGAGGCTGTCTTGTGGGCCTACTAAGTTGACGGCGCCGAAGGGCTTTGTCAACTTAGTCAATATGGAATAATTGTTTGAGTATGGCGACTCTCACCCTCCCAAGGCGACTCTCATGGCGATGGTGACTCCCTGCCCTAGCTACCCTTCCCGGCGACTCCAATGGATGGCCTCCTCCATTGGGATTTCTCCCCCGGCCTCAAGGTCAAGGGCCAGGTGCATGCTCGCTTTGGATCTACGGTTCACTTCGTCCCCAACCCCAACTCCAAGGAGTTCTTCCTTGAAGTTTCTTTCTCCTCGGCCTCTTTTCCTCTCTCTGTGGAATCTGTGGGATTGGCTCTTCAGTCTTGCATTGGTGGTATCAGTGATGGTTTCAAGGTGCTTCGTCTGGGTGATCGACGTTTCCGGTTTTCTATGGCATCTAATCGTGTTGGTCATTTTATTTATGGCCTTTGTGACCGTATTTGGCCGGATTTCATTTGTCATTTTCATCTTCATCGTGGAGCTCGAACTCATGTTCAATCACTTGGATGGAATGTGGATTCTGAGATCAATGATCTAGCCTCTTCACCCGGTCCGGCTATCAAGTCCAAATGGCTAGCATCTAAATCTGTGGTAGTCCCTGATCCGGTCTCTCTCTCTGTTTTTGAGAAGTTTGGGCTGTTCACCACGCCGACGGCAGGACATTCCGGCGACGGTGACTCATCGGACCTCATCTTTGGAAGGTTATCTTTTCCGGTTTCTCGAGATATTCAGCATTCTTTTCGTATTGGAGCTGTTAACTTGCCTATCCGGCCGGACTCATCAAATCAGTTACCATCTTTTCAGGGCCAGTGGTTTAAGCAGGGTTTATGGGATTCCATTCCAACTGATAAGCTCCATCATATTTTGGATGGATGGCAGGCTAGTTATGACAATGATAGTGTGATGTTAATGGTCCAAATTCCTTCTATGCCAACAAAGGATTATATATATAATCGGCTTCAACATTGCACACAGTGTGATCGCTTTGGCCATTTGGAATCATTGTGCACGGGTGTTTTCTGCCAGTGATGTGGAGACTCCACAAGGAATTGTTGTTGTTCTGCTCCAAGAGTTGATATGGTACTTCTTGCCTCTTCACGTCATGTGCCATGCACTTTGGGCCTGTCTACCACGGTTATTTGCTCTGCATGTCTGGCCTCGGGCCACCGGGCTGTGAAATGCCCGGGACTTAGCAGATGCGGGTTTTGTCAACATATTGGTCATAGGGCCCGCAAGCCCGCTATGTGCCATAAACTACCCAAGCTGTGCTGGACACCGACCACAACCCACACGTCCAAATCTAATGAGATCTTACCCAACAGTGCGGCCGGATCTTCTATGGTACATAATCCTTTGTTGGTATATGCAACACGCAGAAAACGGGATACGAAAGCACATTTGGTTTGGGTTCGGAAGCACACAATCCTGCATGCTTCGTACGTGGCTCCCTCTCATTGCTCGACGATACGCCTCCCTTATGCAGGTGTAGTCAAGTCCGCCTGCCAAAAACCCCAATCGGGTGTTGAGCCTTCCTCCTCGAGTCTGCCAACCCTACCGCCCCTGCATCCGCACAATACCACAGTTTTCTCCTCCTCGCCGGCTGCTCCACTTCCAATCTGCAGTTTCTCCCAAACCGCGACCATGGCGAACTTTGCAGTGCGCCCCTTTGCCTTCGCTCCTGAGGGATCATCTTTCGACTGAGGTCCTGCTCATTGCATCCAGTGCCAGGTCATGGTGGTCAACAATCCTCCGCGCAACCATGATAGGTATGCCATCGTCGCCATTGAGCCCCCAGTACCTGATCATCTGAAGGGGTATTGGCTTGCTAAGGTATGCCGAATCATCACTATCGATCTTGAGTATGAGCTGCTAGATGATTTTATTTATCCACTGGGCATTCGATGTGTAGTTTTCTCCGACATGGAAAGTAGGGATAATGCGATTAGGGAAGGTCCTCATGCTTTGACAGATGATTCTTACTTTTCTTTGGTGCCGCATGATGAAGGACCAAACATGCGCATGCCTGTGTTTGAGTATGAGGTTTGGATTATGCTGCTTGCCTTTCCTATGGACTATCAGACTGAGCACTATGTGCATAAGGCCATATCCAACTTTGGTAAACTTCTGGTGTGGCCTCGACCCGGTCAAAACAAGGTCATAGTTTGCTTGTTACCAGGGTCGGCTTGCTGCCAGGGTTAGGTCACTCTTGGTCTGTACCTGTGTATGTTCTCAATGGTCGCAATACCATTCCAGGCCTGATGGGCATTGAGGAGCCACCGCCGCTGCCGAATGCTACGCCACATCCATATCAGCTTCCTTTCTACACTCTCATGCAGTAGGCTCACCTGGATGATCTGGCTGCCCAATAGGCTCATAATGAGGAGGCCTGGAACGACCCTGCCCCGGCACCAGAGCAAGTTCAGGAAAATGGGTGGAGGGTTTGGCCTGTGGTTCCTCCACCATACACAGGTTTCAGCTTCAGGTCTTTCTTTCAATATGATGACCCCTCCCTGATGGATGGAGTGGACCCTGAGCTAAATGTGCATGACAATCTATCTGATGTTTGGGCCTCTAAAGACGAAGTTGCTGTAGTTGAAAGTCTGGCTGATGGATTTATCAATGGGAATCCGGTGGCTAGAAATGCTTTTGCTCGTGCTGGGGGTGATTCTGTCTATGCCACTATTGCTATGGACCATGAGTTGCTGCTGTGGATGGGCTCTATGCTGAAACACATTTACACACGGGCCATCACTAATGGTCCAGCTGGGACTGTGATGTTTCCTGCTAATCCATTCAATCTCATTCAGAAACACCTGGAACTAGCTTGCGCACTTTTGCTGCAGAATCTCAAGCCTGAACCTGCCTACATGTCCAACATTTTCAGTGATCGCTTCAGCTTGGGTGTTTGCATTGGGCCTCTGCACTTTCAGATGATATATCTGATGTGGCTCCTGTGGATGCTGATACCTTGTCCCAACAGGAGATTGTGGCCTCTGCTTCTTCTACGCCACTTGACAGTATATTTCAGGCTGACCTGAGTGCCCCAACTCATGGTAATGCTCTTCAACTGTTGGCGCCTCTTTCTCATTTAATGTTGCAGCTTCACATACTGTCAAGTTTCCTCTTGACACCACTGCAGTCTGGAGGAGTGCTCGTTTGAACAAGTACGATGGCTTCAAGGTCCACAATGTCTCTGACATCAAGCACAACCGCTCGCGGGTAAAGGACAGGGTCATCCCATCCGTCAATGCTGTCTCCACGGCTGCTGCTCCAGTTGCGCCGAACCCTCCACCAACATCCATTCAAGATCTCCAGCACGTGGGCGATCGATGTGGCATTGCTCCTGAGGACATCTCTGAAGACAACCTGCTGGCTACCCAGCAGATAGCCCCTGAGGAGGCTGTCTGATTTTATTTTTGCTCATGAATAAATCGTGGAACATTCTGTCATGGAACATCAGAGGGATTAACTCTGATAGCAAATTTTTGGCTCTCAGAGATGCCATCGACTCTAGTGGTTTCTCAGTTTTATGTATTCAGGAAACCAAGCGGGAATCTTTTGGTTTAGCGTTTATTAAATCTTTCTGCCCAAGTGATTTGATAATTTTGTTTTCGCGCCATAGATTGGAGCATCGGCGGTATTATTACTATCTGGAATAGCTCTGTTTTTGTTGGGACACCATGGCATGTGGAATCTTTTGCGGTGGGTGTTTCCTTTGTGGCCACCCAGTCGAATGAATCATGGAACCTGGTGAATGTCTATGGCCCTTGCTCGGGTCAGAGACGGGAGGATTTTACATCCTAGCTATTTGATCTTAATATACCAGGTGATGAAAAGTGGTTAGTTTTGGGTGACTTCAACTTCATACGATCCACTGACAACAGAAATAAACCGGGAGGAGATGCTTCTGATATGCTGTTATTCAATGAGCTTATACGTGCACAATCCTTAATGGAAATCCCAATTAAGGGTCAAGCCTTCACATGGAGCAATATGCAGGATGACCCCCTCCTGGAGCAACTTGACTAGTTCTTTTCTTCTTCGAATTGGACTACCTCTTTTCCTAACACAATGGTTCTACCTTTGGGAAAACCAGTCTCGGACCATATTCCATGCATGCTCTCAATCGAGTCCAAAATTCCAAAAACAAACCTCTTCCGGTTTGAAAACTTCTGGGTCAATCACTCTGGTTTTTCTGAAGTTGTGGCCAGATCTTGGAGTAAACCTTGTCATGCCTCCAACTCTGCAACGGTCATCTGTAAGAAGCTTAAAACGCTTCGTTACGACCTCAAGTGTTGGAGTAGAGGCATCTCTAACTTGAGAATTATGATCCAGAACAGCAACGAATCCCTAGCCAATCTTGACGCTCTTGAGGACAAGAGGGGGTTGTTCATCCAGGAAGCAAACTTCAGACGTATACTGAAAGGACACCTTAATTGTCTTCTCAAGTATCAAAATGAATATTGGAGGAAAAGATGCACTGTCAGATATTTTCGATTTGCTGATGAGAATACTAAGCTCTTCCAATCACTTGCTACTGAGAGATTCAGGCATAACTCAATTGCCAGTTTGCAGGACGGAGATGTTGTAGTCTCTGATCATACAGGCAAAGAAGGGCTGTTGTTCAATACATACAAAGAACGATTAGGGACCTCTAAGCACACAAATATGCGTTTTGATCTTGACCGTATCATAAAAAAGGTGGAAGGTTTGGAGGTGCTTTCGGAGCCCTTCTCCACCGATGAAATTGATGCTGTGATTAAAGAGATGCCTAGTGACAGGGCTCCCGGTCCTGATGGTTTCAATGGTTGCTTTCTCAAAAGTTGCTGGCACATTATCAAGGACGATTTCTACAAAATGTGTAGCAACTTCCACGAAGGTAACATAGATATAACCAGTATCAGTGAGGGTTATATCACCCTCATTCTGAAAGTCTCCTCTCCTGTAACAGCTAATGATTTCAGACCCATAACACTGCTCAACTGTTGTCTAAAAATCATCACGAAAATTCTTGCCAATCGCCTGCAAAAAGTCATTCTTAAAATCATCCATAGGAATCAGTATGGATTCCTCAAAGGGCGCACCATCCAAGACTGCTTGGCCTGGTCATTTGAGTACATCCATCAATGCCAAGCATCATCGAGAGAAATAGTGTTGCTCAAGCTTGATTTTGCCAAAGCATTTGACACAATAGAACATGAACCGATGCTGCAGATTATGAGGCACATGGGTTTTGACGACAAATGGCTTGGTTGGATGAAGTCTATTTTTGCCTCCGGGGTTTCTTCGGTTCTCCTGAATGGAGTCCCAGGACGGAAATTTCTGTGTAGATGTGGGGTGAGACAGGGTGACCCTTTATCGCCACTCATTTTTGTCTTAGCAGACGACCTTCTTCAAGCGGCGATTAATGATGCTTACTGCCAAGGCTTAATTGATCTACTTTTCCCATGCAATAGGAGGGGTGATTATCCGGTGATCCAGTACGCCGATGACACGATCTTGGTCATGCCTGCTTGCCCAGATCAAGCCTCACGCATGAAATCCATTCTGGTAGCTTACACTGAGTTTGTTGGTCTGAAAATAAACTTCCACAAGTCAACGTTGATTCCTATCAATCTTGATGTAACGCCCCGGATACAACTTTCCATATTCGTAACCCCAACTCTTGCCTTTTTCGGAGATGTGATATGATTTTTCCTTCGTGGTTGGGTTTTTGTCGTTTGTTTTGCATTTTGTTCTTGTTATGCATCTCATCTCATAGCATCATGCGCATTGCATCGGCATCATTTTCATAAAACTTGCATCCGTTCAGGTTCCGCCGGTTCTCTCTGTTGTCCGTTCTGAGCCCGACCACACTCGCACGCGCCCGCGGCACCTCCGAAATATTATTTTATAAGTGGCATAAAAATGTTCTCGGAATGGGTTGCAACTTGTCGTGCGGTCTTATTATAGTGTAGACACGCCGCCTGCCAAGTTTCGTCGCATTCGGAGTCCATCTAATAGCCCAACCGTTAAACATAGCGGTACCGTTGCCGGTACCTTCGTCGGACGTTTTCGGTCTCCAGAAACAGTTGCCGGGCTGCATTTCTATTCTCTCCCCTCAGTCCAGACCCTCTCGTCACAGCCCACCTGCAGCCCACCTAACCCCCCTCGCGTCCGGAACCGCCCGATCGAGATCGGAGGGCTCCAAAAACCCCCCAAAAACTAAACCCTAGCCCCCCTTTCCTATTTAAACCCCCCTCCTTCCAAATCTGGTCGCCCTAACCCCCTCCTCCTCCATTTCCGCGCCCCTCCAGCTCCTGCTC
>NC_041383.1:588133958-588134496 GCF_002162155.2 Triticum dicoccoides | reverse complement strand
CCCGGCCCGCAACAGGCCCGCCCCGGGCCAGATCTGGGCCCGGAGGGAGCCCGCGCGCCGCCGCCCTCCCGAGCGCTCGCCCGCGCCCGTCCCTGCTCCCTCGTCCGACCCCGGTACCTCGTCGTTCGTCGCCGGCGCCCGCGTCCGCCCGGCCCCGTCGCCGTCTTGCATCCCTCCGGCAACCCCGCCGCCGGCGCCAATGCCAGGCCGGAGCCCCGCCTCCTCATCTCTCCCTTCTCCTCCTTCCCTTCTCGTGCTCACCTCGGTCTCTCTCTTCTCCTCGCAGGCCGCCGCCGCCATGGCCTTCGTCGCCGCCCGAGGCTCCCCTGTCGCCGCCGCCGCCGGGAACGGAACCCCGACGCCCGGATCCGGCCTCCCCTCACCGGATCTGGCCTCCTCCGGCCATCCCTCGCCCCGCCGTCGGCTTCCCTCATCCCGCTGCGCCCGTTCCTGCCTCTGCAGCAAGCAGAGGAGGACGGTGATCTCCAACGCGCCCCTCCCACGTGGGCTTCCGCAGCCGCAGCCTGCGCCAGGCCCA
>NC_041383.1:588126896-588133734 GCF_002162155.2 Triticum dicoccoides | reverse complement strand
GGCCTCCTCCTCTCCAACCGGGCCAAGAGCCCATGGGTGAGCGCCCCTCCAGCCCCTCCCCTGTGCACTGCTGGCCCAGCCAGATTCGGCCCAGAGTAGTTTTTTTTCGTTCTGCGTTTTTGCTATTTATCCAGGGAATTACAGATTTACAGAAAACCCCCTAGATTTCATGCATATAATAACTCCACAACTATGCATCGGATTAAAATAATTTATATATGTAAAATGCTCAGAAAATTGTGTAGATTAATAATATGCCATTTTCATCTATGTTAAAAATGTTTAACTTGCTGTTTATTTAAATTTGCTAATATGCCATGTTAAAATGCTTTATTTCATAACTAAATAACCATAGCTCCATTTTAAATAAACTTTATATGTAAATGGGGTGGGAAAATGCCTAGTTTAACATGGTCCACTTTATTTTCCTGTTGAACAAACATAAAATTGTGTTTAGGGCAGAACAGGACCAAATCTAAAATATGCACATGGGGATTTTCCGGAATTGTTGTTTGTTGTTCCGGCCTCATTTAAACTTGTCTAGATAGGTAGTTTTTCTCGTGCTTCACCCCTTGCCATGTTTAATAACATTTAATATTGTTTGGTAGCTTAAACAAGAGAGAACTAAATATTTGATGTGGTGTTTTGTTAATATGCAACTCGTTGCATATTGATCTCCACTTAACTTGTAGTATTGTTTGGTTGCCTTTGCCATGCCATGCCTTATTAAACCGGACATGCAGCATACTTGTTTGTGCATCATGCCATGTTCATGCTCGTGCATTTACCATGTTGTTTGTTTCTTTCCGGTGTTGCTTCTTAGTTCCGGTAATGTTGCGTTCGTGAGGATTCGTTCGACTGCTCCCGTTCGTCTTCTTCATGGACTCGTTCTTCTTCCTTGCGGGATCTCAGGCAAGATGACCGCTACCCTGGATATCACTACTATCATTGCTATGCTAGTTGCTTCGTTCTATCGCTTTGCTGCGCTACCTATCATCTGTTTGTCAAGCCATCCCATGTTGCCATGAACCTCTAACCTTTGACACCTTTCCTATGCAAACCGTTGTTTGGCTATGTTACCGCTTTGCTCAGCCCCTCTTATAGTGTTGCTAGTTGCAGGTGAAGTTGAAGATTGCTCCATGGTGGACAGGATTATGTTGGGATATCACAATATCTCTTATATTATTAATGCATCTATATACTTGGTAAAGGGTGGAAGGCTCGGCCTTATGCCTGGTGTTTTGTTCCACTCTTGCCGCCCTAGTTTCCGTCATACCGGTGTTATGTTCCCGGATTTTGCGTTCCTTACGCGGTCGGGTGATTTATGGGACCCCCTCGACAGTTCGCTTTGAATAAAACTCCTCCAGCAAGGCCCAACCTTGGTTTTACCATTTGCCTCACCACCACCTATATTTCCCTTGGGAGTAATTAACCAAAGGGTCATCTTTATTACAGCCCCCCCCCGGGCCAGTGCTTGTCTAAGTGTTGGTCCGAACTAGAGCCCTTTGCAGCGCCCCCTCAGGGAAACTTGAGGTCTGGTTTTAGTTGTACGGATTGCTCATCCAGTGTTGCCTTGAGAACGAGATATGTGCAGCTCCTATCGGGATTGTCGGCGCATCGGGCGGTCTTGCTGGTCTTGTTTTACCATTGTCGAAATGTCTTGTAAACCGGGATTCCGAGTCTGATCGGGTCTTCCTGGGAGAAGGTTTATTCCTTTGTTGATCGCGAGAGCTTGTCATGGGCTAAGTTGGGACACCCCTGCAGGGTATAATCTTTCGAAAGGCGTGCCTGCGGTTATAGGCAGATGGGAATTTGTTAATGTCCGGTTGTAGATGACTTGACACCAGATCCGAATTAAAATGCATCAACCGTGTGTGTAGCCGTGATGGTCTCTTCTCAGCGGAGTCCGGGAAGTGAACACAGTTTCTGGGTTATGTTTGACGTAAGTAGGAGTTCAGGATCACTTCTTGATCATTGCTAGTTGACGACCGTTCCTTTGCTTCTCTTCTCGCTCTTATTTGCGTATGTTGGCCACCATATATGCTTAGTCGCTGCTGCAACCTCACCACTTTACCCCTTCCTTTCCCATTAAGCTTTGCTAGTCTTGATACCCATGGTAATGGGATTGCTGAGTCCTCGTGGCTCACAGATTACTACAACAACAGTTGCAGGTACAAGTTATGCGATGATCATGACGCGAGAGCGATGTTTGCTTGTATTGGAGTTCTTCTTCTGCTTCTTCTTCGATCAGGGGATAGGTTCCAGGTCGGTAGCCTGGGCTACCAGGGTGGATGTCGTTTGAGTTTCTGTTTGTGTTTCATCCGTAGTCGGATGATGCTCTGATGTATTGTGATGTTGTATTCGTGTGGCATTGTATGCCTTATGTATGTATCCCCATCTATTATGTAATGTTGATGTAATGATATCCACCTTGCAAAAGCGTTTCAATATGCGGGTCTATCCTTGGTGGGACCTTCGAGTTCCTTTTTGGATAGGGTCGCATATTGGGCGTGACAAGTTGGTAATCAGAGCCTCGACCGACCATAGGAGCCCCCTTGATTGTTGGCCGTTGTTGAGTCTAGAAGAAAACTATTTTGAGTCTTAGGATTATATATATCGGAGAGTAGGATTCTTTTTACTCCTCAGCCCCCTTCGTCGCTCTGGTGAGGACTCTTGACGTAGATGTTTTGACTTTCCTCTCCTCAAATTTCACTCAAATTTTTTATTTAGGATCATGCGGGTATCTTGGAATCGTTTCGATGGTTTTGTGACGAGAACATTGTTCTTGGTGCCTCCTGTCTATTATGTGGCATTGACCCGGGGAGTTGAACTCCGAGGTGTTGTCATCACAATTTTATCGTTGCAGTTCTGGAATACCTGAGTTTTGCCGACATCGAAAATCTCTTTTATGCAGTTGTTGGTGAGATAACCTCGATGTCACCCAGTACTGGGGAGTTCGGGAGTATTGCCATAACTCGTATAACGGATGCTTTTCGAAGGTTGAGGTACACGATTTCCGAAGGTTTCTTGGTTATGTGTTGACGGATGGATACAGCTGGATGTAGGGATTGTTAGTTTGGGTGAGATATATTGCTTCCCCTGTATCCCCAACACCAGATTGCATAACCAGAAAGTTTCGGGAGTTTTATAGGTGGGAATTCAAGTAGCTCCTAGAATATCTTTCCAACAGATGCATGATATGGGATTGGGTAAATCTCTATCATATGTATTTGTTCCGGCTTATTTCTGCAAGCCAAATCCTTTGTTTTTATTTTATTTGTGGTATTCGAGTTGCTTCAATGTCAAGTGTTGAATCCATACCTTTCCTAAACGGTGTTCTCATATTGCTATGTGAATACTAATCCTTTTGATCATTGAGGTTGTCATGTTAATTCTTTTCCAACCGGTGCGCTTCTCTTCGAGATGATCCCATCATTCTCCCCATCTGCAAGATCAATTCTAAGTTTTCTCAACATGTTTGTTTCATCCGTCCCCAAGTTGCCTTTGTTTTCCCGCCCTCCCACCCTTTTCTTCAAGGACTCATTTATTTTAATCAAGTATCCATTTATTCATGTGAAGTCACTTCACACTTTTCAATCAATGTTCTGATCCGGTGATCCCTCGTGAAGATGCTCACGAGCTTCAAATTCATCAACCTTCGTTCTTTTTTTTCTTCTCTGGTGGATCCATTTCAAGCTTTCGGTGTCGATCATATTCCTTTCCTCATGTCAAATGATTTCTCATGCCGGTGCACCTCTCAATCACTCACCTCTCGCTTTTCATTTGTTCTGGAGTGCTGAAGATATCTCGGAAGACTTGTGTTTCCATTCTCAATCCATTCAAGATATTTCGAGGTTGTTATCTCATTCAAGTCATTTAATTCAACCGGTGCAATCCCCCCTTTCAATCAATTGTTCAACGATGTTTATTTCGAGTGGGCCCTAACCCACAGGTCTTTTCCCAGGATCTTACCTGACTCTTCTAATCCCCCCGGAGCCATTCTCAAATTCATTTCCAAGTTTGACGTAAGAATGAATTATCATCAGTCATATGTCTTTCTCCAAGATCTTTCAAATTCTTTTCATCGTTGGCTCAACCCCCTTCGCTTTTCATTCTCCCGGAGTATCTCAACAATTGTCATGGTGGTTCTCATCATCATTCTCAACATTTGAAGACCGAAGAAGAGTTTTTCCTCTAAATCTTGGCCATTCTCTTGAAGATTCATGGTTCTAGCTTAATGCCATCCTCTCATAATTGTTTTCGATTGTGACAATTCTTTTCAACCATTTGGAGCATCTCATGAGTTGTTTCCATTTCTTTCCTCCGAAGTCCATCATGTCATAATTCCTCATTCTCAACCTTCAACTCTTGTTCTCCAAATCTTACCAGTGCACTGCTCAAGTACCCTCTAATCAGCTTGTGATCTCTTCGTTCTCTTGTATCAAATTCCCTCAAGTATCTTCATTCGTTCTCTAATTCTTACCGGTGATTCACCCCTTTACTTCTTTCTTTTTCAATTCTTTCGATGGTTCGTTCAAGATTTCACTTTCTTCGTTATCGTATCAATTCATCCATTCTTTCGTTGTTTCAATTCCACCGGTGGTTCGTTGAATACCTTCTCAAGTTTATGCTATATCTCTCTTAATTCTTTCTACGAGAATAAGTAGTATGCCAAATCCGTTGCTTGTCATCAATTTAAATTGGTGAAGGATAGGCATAACGTAATTCTTATTATTGTTTCATCCAAGTGATCTAGTTTCTTCTTTCCGGAGTTCCAAGTTTTCTCGGTTATATCGTCGCAAAGCTCCATCTAAATCATTGCAAGGCTTCACCTTGTGTTTTCAACTTCTCTTTCATTTTATCATTCTTTTATTACCGGAGTTCTTCATGGAGTCTCTACATGATGGTTCATCAAGGATTTCTTTCATTCTCATTTTGGTTCTTCAAGATTTCTCTCGGAGCTAAGATCCGCCAAGCTATACTCAAAAGTAAACATGGTGCTCAACACATGTTTTGTTTTGGGGAGTTCAAGCATTCTTCATCTTGCATTCGAAGTGCAATCCTTTCTACCTTATCCTTTGAGGTGGTGTTATGTCACTCTTGACAATTTCCTTCATGTTTCATGATTCATATGTTGTCAAGAATGAGGTATTTTAAATCCATCATTTTCTCTTTGTTCAAGAGATCTTTTCGACCAATCAACTTCTTCTTTGGAGTTATCTTGGTATAGATTTCACCTAAAGCCTTCCCTAAGAAATGTTGCTATTGTGGTGCTTATCAATGATCCAAGCTTTCTCCATATCCTTCTCGGTGAAAGAGGTTTTTCATCTCTTCATTGTTCTCAAGCAAGCAATTGTTTCCGTTAGTGGCCGGTTGTCACCTCATAATTTTGGGATGTTTTCCATAAGCCCACTACAAGCTTATTCTTTTCATTGTTGGTTTTCCAACAACCCCGTTGTAACCTTCTTGGAAGGGTGCTTTCCAAGCTCAGTTGTGGCAGAAATTGTCATTTTCTTCTCCGCCCCTTTATCCCAACAATCTAGCTTCTATTCTTTCGTTCCGAAGGCATTGTGATGTTGCTCTTTTCACTCATCATCTTGCTTTGGCAAGATCATGTTCTTCTCCTTGCTTCTCCATTTAACCGGAGTGTGGTGTCATCTCTTCAAGTTCTTTTCATATTATCAAGTTTTGCCTATCGTTTCAATCGGAGTGCTGTCTGAAATCCTTCTTACCCCTTGTGCCATTCCTTCAATAGTTCCGGAAGCAGTGTGTTGTTGATTTCATCAAGTATCTTCCCATATTCTCAAGTTCATGTTATATTCCTTCCATGTTCAACTAGAGTGCTGCCCAAATTCTTCCTCTCTCATCATGTTTTAACCGGAGTGGTTTCGAATTCTATCTTGTCCATTAAACTCTTGATTCATGTCTTTGCAACCTTCAAGTTCCCGTAATGTTCCTCGTTCCTCTTTTCTAACGGATTGTTTGCAATCTCATTCATCTCTAATTGCTCAACCTCTCAAGGTTCATGGTTTCACTCATTGGTCGAAGAAGCAACTTAGTTTTACCGCTTATCTACCTCTTCCTTTTCCCTCCGGTGCCATCCTAGATCTCGGGACGAGATCCTCTCGTAGTGGTGGAGTGTTGTAACGCCCCGGATACAACTTTCCATATTCGTAACTCCGACTCTTGCCTTTTCCGGAGATGCGATATGATTTTTCCTTCGTGGTTGGGTTTTTGTCGTTTGTTTTGCATTTTGTTCTTGTTATGCATCTCATCTCATAGCATCACGCGCATTGCATCGGCATCGTTTTCATAAAACTTGCATCCGTTCGGGTTCCGCCGGTTCTCTCCGTTGTCCGTTCTGAGCCCGACCACACTCGCACGCGCCCGCGGCACCTCCGAAATATTATTTTATAAGTGGCATAAAAATGTTCTCGGAATGGGTTGCAACTTGTCGTGCGGTCTTATTATAGTGTAGATAGGCCGTCTGCCAAGTTTCGTCGCATTCGGAGTCCATCTGATAGCCCAACCGTTAAACATAGCGGTACCGTTGCCGGTACCTTCGTCGGACGTTTTCGGTCTCCGGAAACAGTTGCCGGGCTGCATTTCTATTCTCTCCCCTCAGTCCAGACCCTCTCGTCACAGCCCACCTGCAGCCCATCTAACCCCCCCTCGCGTCCGGAACCGCCCGATCGAGATCGGAGGGCTCCAAAAACCCCCCCAAAAACTAAACCCTAGCCCCCCTTTCCTATTTAAACCCCCCCCCCTCCTTCCAAATCTGGTCGCCCTAACCCCCTCCTCCTCCATTTCCGCGCCCCTCCAGCTCCTGCTCGCCACT
>NC_041383.1:588126270-588126770 GCF_002162155.2 Triticum dicoccoides | reverse complement strand
AGCCTCCTCCCACCTCCCGGCCCGCAACAGGCCCGCCCCGGGCTAGATCTGGGCCCGGAGGGAGCCCTCGCGCCGCCGCCCTCCCGAGCGCTCGCCCGCGCCCGTCCCTGCTCCCTGGCCCGACCCCGGTACCTCGTTGTTCGTTGCCGGCGCCCGCGTCCGCCCGGCCCCGTCGCCGTCTTGCGTCCCTCCGGCAACCCTGCCGCCGGCGCCAACGCCAGGCCGGAACCCCGCCTCCTCATCTCTCCCTTCTCCTCCTTCCCTTCTCATGCTCACCTCGGTCTCTCTCTTCTCCTCGCAGGCCGCCGCCGCCATGGCCTTCTTCGCCGCCCGAGGCTCCCCTGCCGCCGCCGCTGCCGGGAACGGAACCCCGACGCCCAGATCCGGCCTCCCCTCACCGGATCTGGCCTCCTCCGGCCATTCCTCGCCCCGCCGTCGGCTTCCCTCGTCCCGCCACGCCCGTTCTTGCCTCTGCAGCGAGCAGAGGAGGACGGCGATCT
>NC_041383.1:588109069-588126174 GCF_002162155.2 Triticum dicoccoides | reverse complement strand
GCCCCTCCAGCCCCTCCCCTGTGCACTGCTGGCCCAGCCAGATTCGGCCCAGAGTAGTTTTTTTTTCGTTCTGCGAATTTGCTATTTATCCAGGGAATTACAGATTTACAGAAAACCCCCTAGATTTCATGCATATAATAACTCCACAACTGTGCATCAGATTAAAATAATTTATATATGTAAAATGCTGAGAAAATTGTGTAGATTAATAATATGCCATTTTCATCTATGTTAAAAATGTTTAACTTGTTGTTTACTTCAATTTGCTAATATGCCATGTTAAAATGCTTTATTTCATAACTAAATAACCGTAGCTCCATTTTAAATAAACTTTATATGTAAATGGGGTGGAAAAAATGCCTAGTTTAACATGGTCCACTTTATTTTCCTGTTTAACAAACATAAAATTGTGTTTAGGGCAGAACAGGACCAAATCTAAAATATGCACATGGGGATTTTCCGGAATTGTTGTTTGATGTTCCGACCTCATTTAAACTTGTCTAGATAGGTAGTTTTTCTCGTGCTTCACCCCTTGCTATGTTTAATAACATTTAATATTGTTTGGTAGCTTAAACAAGAGAGAACTAAATATTTGATGTGGTGTTTTGTTAATATGCAACTCGTTGCATATTGATCTCCACTTAACTTGTAGTATTGTTTGGTTGCCTTTGCCATGCCATGCCTTATTAAACCGGACATGCATCATACTTGTTTGTGCATCATGCCATGTTCATGCTCGTGCATTTACCATGTTGTTTGTTTCTTTCCGGTGTTGCTTCTTAGTTCCGGTAATGTTGCGTTCGTGAGGATTCGTTCGACTGCTCCCGTTTGTCTTCTTCATGGACTCGTTCTTCTTCCTTGCGGGATCTCAGGCAAGATGACCGCTATCCTGGATCTCACTACTAACATTGCTATGCTAGTTGCTTCGTTCTATCGCTTTGCTGCGCTACCTATCATCTGTTTGTCGAGCCATCCCATGTTGCCATGAACCTCCAACCTTTGACACCTTTCCTATGCAAACCGTTGTTTGGCTATGTTACCACTTTGCTCAGCCCCTCTTATAGCGTTGCTAGTTGTAGGTGAAGTTGAAGATTGCTCCATGGTGGACAGGATTATGTTGGGATATCACAATATCTCTTACATTATTAATACATCTATATACTTGGTAAAGGGTGGAAGGCTCGGCCTTATGCCTGGTGTTTTGTTCCACTCTTGCTGCCCTAGTTTCCGTCATACCGGTGTTATGTTCCCGGATTTTGCGTTCCTTACGCGGTCGGGTGATTTATGGGACCCCCTCGACAGTTCGCTTTGAATAAAACTCCTCCAGCAAGGCCCAACCTTGGTTTTACCATTTGCCTCACCACCACCAATATTTCCCTTGGGAGTAGTTAACCCAAGGGTCATCTTTATTACAGCCCCCCGCCCCCCCGGGCCAGTGCTTGTCTAAGTGTTGGTCCGAACTAGAGCCCTTTGCAGCGCCCCCTCAGGGAAACTTGAGGTCTGGTTTTAGTTGTACGGATTGCTCATCCGGTGTTGCCCTGAGAACGAGATATGTGCAGCTCCTATCGGGATTGTCGGCGCATCGGGCGGTCTTGCTGGTCTTGTTTTACCATTGTCTAAATGTCTTGTAAACCAGGATTCCGAGTCTGATCGGGTCTTCCTGGGAGAAGGTCTATTCCTTCGTTGATCGCGAGAGCTTGTCATGGGCTAAGTTGGGACACCCCTGCTGGGTATAATCTTTCGAAAGTCGTGCCTGCGGTCGGGGAAACTGATCCACGAACACCTATGGGACCGGCGGACCGAGCCCCTTTCGGTTCGGCGGGGGGCGGAGATCGCACGAAGAGCGGATCGAGGCGAAGCACACGAGCAGTTTACCCAGCTTCGGAGCTCTCCGGAGAGATAACACTCCTACTGCTGCATGTCTGAGTGTATTGAGTTCTTGCTCGGGAGCGCTGAGTGCTACAGTACACACTAGCTGCTAACGAGACCGAGCATGAGTGTTTTTCTGCCTTCCCACCCCCCTCTACGTTGCACATGGGCCTCCTTTTATATGCTAAAGGGGTCTCCGACAGGTGGCAACGTAGACAAGGGTAAAAATAAAAAAGGAATTACGGTTGGTACAACTACCTGTACAGTGTATCATACCTAACCCTGACGGCAGGGGACAAAGGCATTAAATGCCCGTCTACGTCGCCCAAATAGTGCAAAAAGGGACCGTCAGGGACGCCACCGCTTGCCACGATGGCAATCTTGTCAGCGTCGCTTGCCACCGCGCACCGCTGGCCGCACAGCCTCTTGCCACGCGTGCTTGGAAAGGTCCCAGGGCGACACGTTGGTAGATGTGCTGGAGCGCGGGTACCGAGTGGTAGTTTGCCGCGGCAAGCGCCTTGCCGCGGTCGTTGTCTTGTCGCGTCCGGAAGCT
The DNA here is from genome assembly GCF_002162155.2 of Triticum dicoccoides. Lineage (NCBI taxonomy): Eukaryota > Viridiplantae > Streptophyta > Magnoliopsida > Poales > Poaceae > Triticum > Triticum dicoccoides. The sequence goes on along the minus strand of NC_041383.1, from coordinate 588,123,752 downwards.
TGTCACTCACCGGGCCTCGCCGGGACGCGTGGCGCGTCGCGGCAAGTTCCTTGAGATGCCTTGGTTGGCCTTCCCGGCAAGCTCCTCTTGCCGGGGCCTTGTCTCCTTGGCTTGAATACTTTGTTCTTGAATGGCTCCAAAGGAACCACGGAGGACCTTGGCGGTCACCCGGCAAGCCTTGCCGCGGGGTGCTGCAACTACCTGTGCACAAGTTCGGGATACTAGGGTACCCCTACTCTAGTACACCGACAGGAGCCCCTGGGCCTGGGCCACACACGGTGCCGAGCGCTGTTGGGACAAGCCCAAAACAGGGCACGGGCACGCGCGGCCTGGGTTACGCCGTATCTCACTCTGTATCCACCGTGCCCTCCTCGAACGGCACGCGTCGAATGCGGCGTCGTGGGAGAGATCGTGGGTGGTTTCTTTATTCGGAAAGACGGAACGTCCGCCCCTTCCCTCTTTTTCTTGTCGCTGCTGGTCATGTTATGAGAACAATCTGTTAGAGCTGCGACAAGCTATCTTGTAATATGACTCTATTTTGGGTAGCGATTGCTATGTTATTTCCTTTACTTGATTCCTTCCTTTGTATGTTTTTGCCCTACGCTTTTAGGGAACTTGTCGGCGCAGGCACCTTAGCCGCGAGCGCTGAGTGCGGGACATCAGCAGCCTGCTGGCGGTGCCGCTACCGACAAGAAACCTTGTCGCAACTAGTCGCAGCTCACTTAAGTTGTTGAGCAGACTCGAAACAAAGTAAGGGCGCAACTAGCTACGAGTTGGTTCCTCCACGCACAGGTTTTCCATACAAAGCATGGTCGTTCGAGGAAGATAACTTAAAAATTTTAAAACTGATTGCTCAAACTTTAGCAACTTAGCTTTTCTGTCGTTTGCTTCCCGGTAAGGCGAAACTTCCTCGAACGATGCTAGGGGGCGGAGATCGCACGAAGAGCGGATCGAGGCGAAGCACACGAGCAGTTTACCCAGCTTCGGAGCTCTCCAGAGAGATAACACTCCTAGTGCTGCATGTCTGAGTGTATTGAGTTCTTGCTCGGGAGCGATGAGTGCTACAGTACACACTAGCTGCTAACGAGACCGAGCGTGAGTGTTTTTCTGCCTTCCCACCCCCCTCTACGTTGCGCATGGGCCTCCTTTTATATGCTAAAGGGGTCTCCGACAGGTGGAAACGTAGACAAGGGTAAAAATGGAAAAGGAATTGCGGTTGGTACAACTACCTGTGCAGTGTATCATACCTAACCCTGACGGCAGGGGACAAAGGCATTAAATGCCCGTCTACGTCGCCCAAATAGTGCAAAAAGGGACCGTCAGGGACGCCACCGCTTGCCACGATGGCAATCTTGTCAGCGTCGCTTGCCACCGTGCACCGCTGGCTGCACAGCCTCTTGCCACGCGTGCCTGGAAAGGTCCCAAGGCGACACATTGGTAGATGTGCTGGAGCGCGGGTACAGAGTGGTAGTTTGCCGCGGCAAGCGCCTTGCCGCGGTCGTTGTCTTGTCGCATCCGGAAGCTTGTCGCTCACCGGGCCTCGCCGGGACGCGTGGCGCGTCGTGGCAAGTTCCTTGAGATGCCTTGGTTGGCCTTCCCGGCAAGCTCCTCTTGCCGGGGCCTTGTCTCCTTGGCTTGAATACTTTGTTCTTGAATGGCTCCAAAGGAACCATGGAGGACCTTGGCGGTCACCCGGCAAGCCTTGCCGCGGGGTGCTTCAACTGCCCGTGCACAAGTTCGGGATACTACCCTGTTGGAATTCTTGGCGGACTGAACGCGCCGAAGAACAAGGTCGCCTTCCTCGAGACTTCTGGCATTAACTTTGCGGCTATGGTAGCGGCGCAAAGCTTGCTGGTATCGAGCAGCTCGTACAGCGGCCTGAAGACGATCCTCCTCAAGGAGCAGCGCGTCATCTTGTCGCAACTGCTCTTGCTCAAGCTCATCATAAGCGAGCACTCGAGGTGACCCGTATACGAGTTCCATAGACTAGAGCGAAAGGTGTCTGGCATGGCTCGATTTGGCGTCGTCCTGATCGACCAAAGAACCACCGGCAGCTCCTCAATCCAGTTCTTTCTGCACTTGCGCAGCCTGTCGAAAGTCCTGGTCTTGAGCCCGCGCAGCACTTCAGCATTCGCCCTCTCCGCTTGACCGTTACTTCTCGGATGAGCAACAGAAGCGAAACAGACCTTGGCGCCAAGATCTTGGACGTACTGCATGAAGGTGCGGCTCGTGAATTGCGTGCCGTTGTCGCTGATGATCCTGTTAGGGATCCCGAAGCGGCAAATAATCGACCTGAAGAACTTGACTGCTGACTGTGCTGTCACCTTCCTCACTGCTTCCACTTCCGGCCACTTTGTGAACTTGTCGATTGCAACGTACAAGTACTCAAAGCCCCCGACAGCTCGGGGAAAGGGGCCGAGGATGTCGAGTCCCCAGACCGAAAATGGCCAGGATAAAGGATCGTCTGGAGAGCTTGAGCTGGCTGGTGTATCTGCTTGGAATGGAACTGGCACGCTTCACACTTGGTTACTTGTGCAGTTGCATCCTGGAGGACTGTCGGCCAAAAGAAACCTTGCCGGAACGCTTTGTCGGCAAGTGCTCTTGCGCCAATGTGGTGACCACATATGCCTCCATGTATCTCTGCCAACAGCTTTTGTCCGTCTTCCCGGTGAATACACTTCAATTTCACGCCGTTGAGTCTTCTTCTGTACAGTGTGTTGTCGACAAACTGGTACATACTTGACTGCCGGGCTACTCTTTCTGCTTCTTCTTGCTCTTCGGGAAGTTCTCCTGTCTGAAGGAAACGGACAATCCGCTGTGCCCATGCTGGAGCTTGCGGCTCGACAACAAGGACTAAAGGCACATCTGCTGCTGCGGGAACATCCGCTTCTATGGCGAGAACCTGCGGCTCAGCCGGAGCTTGACGTTCCCCGGCAAGCTTGCCGGAGCAAAACTTGTCGAGAGCGTCTGCTTCAATGGAACAAACCCTAGGGCTGGCCGGAGCAGACTGCTCCTCAGCACCCTTGGTGTTGATCTTGAGGACCTTCTTGGCGGCGGCTTCGGGGAGCTCTGCCGGAAAATAGTCACCAGAAATCAACTTCCTCTTCTTGCTCTGTCCAGTTGATGGCGTTACAGACGGTTGAGTCAGTTTGAGCACAAAGATCCCTGGTTTCACAGGTAACTTAAGTGCGGCGCACTTCGACAGGCCATCGGCCATGTCGTTCTGAGCTCTTGGAACATGTTCCATCTGTAGGCCGTCAAAGTGCTCTTCTAGATTTCTCACTTCATCAACGTAAGCTTCCATCAACGGACTCTGATAATTCTTGTTCACTTGGCGGACGACAAGCTGTGAGTCACCCCTGACAATGAGCTTCTTGATCCCAAGGTCTGCTGCGATCCTGAGACCGGCAAGCAAACCTTCATACTCTGCGGTATTGTTCGTTGCTTGCTCCTTGGGAAAGTGCATCTGGACTACGTACTTGAGGTGCTCTCCGGTGGGTGCAACAAGTAGCACGCCCGCACCGGCGCCTTGCAGCGAGAAGGCACCATCAAAGTACATCAGCCACTCTTTGCTTGCTTCCTTGACGGGGATGCTTGTTTCTGGAATTTCTTCATCTTGTGTTGGCGTCCATTCTGCTATGAACTCCGCCAATGCTCTGCTTTGGATAGTTGAAGTGCTCTCAAACTTGAGGCCAAAGCTTGACAGTTCCAGTGCCCACTCGACAATCCTGCCTGTTGCTTCTGGATTTTGCAGTATCCTCTTCAGCGGAAAACGAGTGACGACTGTGATCTCATGTGCTTGGAAGTAATGGCGCAACTTTCTCGAGGCCATGAGAAGGCCGAAAAGCAATTTCTGCACACCAGAGTACCTTGACCTAGCCCCCTGCAGAAGGGAACTGACAAAGTAAACTGGGCGCTGCACCATTCTTTTCTGCATCTTCTCACGCGCCTGCGCAGATCCATCTTTGTCGGGACCAGAGCTTGCCGGTGAAGTCCCCTGCTTGTCGCTGGATGCATCTGTCGTGGTTGCTGGCTCATCATCTGCCTCCCTCTCCGCTACTAACGCAGCACTAACCACTTGATTGGTTGCCGCTATATATAGCAGCAACTTCTCTTGTGGCTTAGGTGCGACAAGTGTTGGAGTGGAGGACAGGTATCTCTTTAAGTCCTGCAGTGCAGCCTCCGCCTCCAGAGCCCATTTCATTGGACCTGCCATTTTCAATATTTTGAAAAATGGCAGGGCGCGCTCAGCAGACCTAGAGATAAACCTGCTGAGAGCAGCTACGCAACCGGCAAGTCTTCGTACATCCTTGACGCGCTTTGGTGCTTCAATCTGCTCAATGGCCTTGATCTTGTCGGGATTGGCTTCAATTCCCCGCTGAGACACGAAGAACCCGAGAAGCTTGCCGGAGGGGACTCCAAACACACACTTCTCGGGGTTAAGCTTGAGGTTGATCTTGCGCAGATTTGCAAAGGTTTCGTCTAAATCTTGAATCAGAGTCGCCTTGTCCTTGCTCTTGACCACTATGTCATCCATGTAGGCTTCCACATTTCTATGTATTTACGGCTCAAAAGTGTCATGGACTACCCTTGCAAATGTTGAACCAGCATTCTTTAAACCGAAAGGCATCCGTACGAAACAGTATGTGCCACATGGGGTGATGAATGCGGTCTTCTCCTCATCCTCTTCTGCCATGAAGATCTGATGGTATCCTGAGTATGCATCAAGAAATGAAAGCAAGTCACATCCGGCCGTGGAGTCAACAATCTGGTCGATGCGCGGCAAGGGAAATGGGTCTTTGGGACAAGCTTTATTGACATCGGTAAAGTCGATACAAAGCCTCCATTTCCCGTTTTCCTTGCGCACGACTACAGGGTTGGCCAACCACGTAGGATGGAGCACTCCTCTGACAAGGCCTGCTGCTTCCAATTTCTTGATTTCTTCTGCGATGAATTCTTGGCGTTCCACTGCCTGTTTCCTGACTTTCTGCTTGACGGGCCGCGCATGAGGACAGACGGCAAGATGGTGCTCGATTACTTTCCTGGGAACACCGGGGATGTTAGACGGTTGCCACGCAAATACGTCGACGTTCGCCCGCAGGAAAGCAACGAGCGCGCTTTCCTATTTAGGGTCGAGAGTGGCACTAATGGTGAAAGTACCACCAGTGCCATCCTCCTTGGCGGACACCTTCTTGGTCTCTGGTGGAGCTGCCATTGTCTTCTTACACTTGCCGGTGGAGCTCGATGGTGCGTCCTCGACGGTAGTGCAGCACTCCGAAGAGGTGCGCTTGCCGGAGTGGGCATCAGAACTCTTGCCGGACTTGGTCTTCTTCTTCGCCCCGGGAGCTTCAACGGCAAGTGACTTGCGATCTGTTGCGGCTGCTGCTTCCCAGTAGATCTTGTCGGCGCAGATAAGAGCATCCTTCTTGTCGCCAGGGACAGAGATGACACTTATCGGGCCTGGCATCTTCAGCATGTTGTATGCATAGTGAGAGGCTGCCATGAATTTGGCGAGTGCTGGACGGCCGAGTATCCCATTGTAAGGCAATGGAAAGTCAGCAACGTCAAAAGTGACCCTCTTAGTTCTGAAGTTCAACTCGCTGCCAAACGTCACCAGCAACGTGATCTTTCCCTTCGGCTTGCTCCTTCCCGGATTGATTCCTTGGAATGTGCCGGTCTCTTCGAGCTCGCCATCAAGGATCTGGAGTTTTTGGAGTACCGCGGAGGAGATCAAGTTCAAGCCGGCCCCGCCGTAAACTAGCATCTTAGTGACCTTGAGGTTGCGGATAGTTGGTGAAACCAACATCGGCAAGCACCCAACCGCAGTTATGCGATCAGGGTGGTCCTCAATATCAAAGATGATAGGCGTGCTGGACCATTTCAGAGGCTTGCGTGACTTGATGGGTGGTTCTGCCGCATTGACTTCCCGCACCCACTGCTTGAGCTGGCGGTGTGAAGTATGCAGAGAAGCACCACCGTCAACGCACAGGACCTCTGTGGCTTTCTGGAACTCCTGCTCATCGGTCTCGTCATCATCCATATCTTCATCGTCGTCGTCATCTTCATCCTTGTCGCGGCCGCGGGGAGGTCTGTCCCCTTGCCGCTGCTTGGCCTTGCCGCGGCATCCTCCTCGGCCGGGGCGTTTCTTGCCGGCTCCTCCAGCACCTTCCTGGGCCTTCTCCTTGTCGCGTCGCTCATATTCAGCCTTTTGCTGCTCGACAAGCTACTCGACCTTCTTGCAGCTCTGGAGGTCATGGCCCTTGGTGCGGTGGATCTTGCAGTACTGCTTGTTGGTGCCGTCCTGCTTGTCGGCGACCGCCACAGCCTGGTAGTTGGTGCCTGCGGTAATCTTCTCGCCGGAGCTACCAGCTTTGGCTTTCTTGGCGCCACCTCCGTTGCCGGACTGCTCAACGACTAGCACATCTTTGCCTTTCTTCTTCCTGTTGTTCCGCCGCCGGTTTTTCTTTGCCGGGGCAGCCTCCTCACTATCAGATCCTCCTGCTTCTGTATTCTCTCCGGGGAGTTTCCTCCCTTCCTCAGCACGTGCACACTTGTCGGCCAGGGCATATAGCTCACTGACGTCTCTGATCTTGCACATCGCCATCTCCTCCCGCATCCTGCGGTTTCGCACGTTCTGATGGAACACGCTGATTACCGCGGCAGGGTGGACATCTGGGATGTTGTGCTGTACGCGGCTGAATCTCTGAATGTACTTGCGCAGGGGCTCTCCTTCCTTCTGGGCGAGCAGATGAAGGTCGCTCTCTTGGCCATGAGGCTTGTGGCCGCCTGTAAAGGCGCTGACAAACTGATGGCATAGGTCTGCCCAGGAGGATATGGAGTTGTCCGGCAAGTGCATGAGCCAGGATCTGACATTGGGCTTGAGCACCAGCGGGAAGTAGTTGGCCAGGATCTTGTCGTCCCGCCCCCCGGCAGCTTGCACCGCGATGGTGTAGATGCTGAGGAACTCCGACGGATGCGACTTGCCGTCGTACTTCTCTGGTACGTTTGGCTTGAAATTCTTCGTGCTGGGCCACTGGACTTGCCGCAGCTCACGAGTGAACGCATGGCAACCTACCGCGTATGGCAAGCCGCCTGGTTCCCCTGGTGCATGCATGTCAACAGAGGGCCCAGCGCGCTGGTCCGATTGACGCCGCGCTTCTCTTCGGCGCTCGATGCGAGTACGAGCGTCTTCTTGCTGTCGTTCGTGAAGAACTTGGCGCTGATCGTGACGAGCTCGTGGATCTGATGATGCGGTGGAGTCGCTGTCGAGGTGGATCCGGCGAGTCGGCGATCTTGGCCTTCGGGGTGGAGAGTGCATGGTGCTTGCACCCCCACCGGTTTCGTCGCCATCGGCTCATGCCTGGCAGTCCTGCCGCGGCTCACGATGTACTCGGCTGCCGCGGAGTGTCGCCGTTGGCGAAGCCAATGAGACTCTGAATGGTGGCCCTCCATTCGTTGATCTTGTCTGCGGTTGGAGGGTAATCCAGGAGCAGTTGAGCTCGCGCCAAAGCTTCTACTGGAATGGTGGGCGGCAGTGGCGAACGGTGTGAGGAGCGGGATATGCTCGGACTTCTAACTATGTTAGAAGGAGTAGTATCCCGTCCAGGCGACCGTGTCTCGCTCGTGCCAGCATGTTGGCGTGCATGCTGGTCTTGAGCACCCCGAGATCCACCAGCTCGATCTTGGTCCAACGAACGTATGGCACTGCGAATACTATGACGCTATTGGTCCTGCGCCTCCTGAGATGGGCGCGGTGCATGTACGGACGCCGAGGTCTGCGCAGCCTTGTCCTTGGACCTGGCAGCACCATGAGCTCCCTCGTCGATGCCCGTTCTTCCGCCGGCGTCTACCCCACCATCCGTTTGCTCCGGTGGTGGTGGGATCGACGTGGACGGAACAGCTGCCGCCGAAGCCTTCTTCTTCGGTGGCATGTCGATGAAGAAGATGAAGATTTAGCTCGTGTGAACGCCGGATCGGGTTCACACAACCTCGACGCCCCCTACCTGGCGCGCCAAAGATGTCGGGGAAACTGATCCATGAACACCTATGGGACTGGCGGACCGAGCCCCTTTCGGTTCGGCGGGGGGCGGAGATCGCACGAAGAGCGGATCGAGGCGAAGCACACGAGCAGTTTACCCAGCTTCGGAGCTCTCCGGAGAGATAACACTCCTACTGCTGCATGTCTGAGTGTATTGAGTTCTTGCTCGGGAGCGCTGAGTGCTACAGTACACACTAGCTGCTAACGAGACCGAGCGTGAGTGTTTTTCTGCCTTCCCACCCCCCTCTACGTTGTGCATGCGCCTCCTTTTATATGCTAAAGGGGTCTCCGACAGGTGGCAACGTTGACAAGGGTAAAAATGGAAAAGGAATTGCGGTTGGTACAACTACATGTACAGTGTATCATACCTAACCCTGACGGCAGGGGACAAAGGCATTAAATGCCCTTCTACGTCGCCCAAATAGTGCAAAAAGGGACCGTCAGGGACGCCACCGCTTGCCACGATGGCAATCTTGTCAGCGTCGCTTGCCACCGTGCACCGCTGGCCGCACAGCCTCTTGCCACGCGTGCCTGGAAAGGTCCCAAGGCGACACGTTGGTGGATGTGCTGGAGCGCGGGTACAGAGTGGTAGTTTGCCGCGGCAAGCGCCTTGCCGCGGTCATTGTCTTGTCGGGTCCGGAAGCTTGTCGCTCACCAGGCCTCGCCGGGACGCATGGCGCATCGTGGCAAGTTCCTTGAGATGCCTTGGTTGGCCTTCCCGGCAAGCTCCTCTTGCCGGGGCCTTGTCTCCTTAGCTTGAATACTTTGTTCTTGAATGGCTCCAAAGGAACCACGGAGGACCTTGGCGGTCACCCGGCAAGCCTTGCCGCGGGGTGCTGCAACTGCCCGTGCACAAGTTCGGGATACTAGGGTACCCCTACTCTAGTACACCGACACCTGCGATTATAGGCAGATGGGAATTTGTTAATGTCCGGTTGTAGATGACTTGACACCAGATCCGAATTAAAACGCATCAACCATGTGTGTAGCCGTGATGGTCTCTTCTCGGCGGAGTCCGGGAAGTGAACACGGTTTCTGGGTTATGTTTGACGTAAGTAGGAGTTCAGGATCACTTCTTGATCATTGCTAGTTGACGACCGTTCCTTTGCTTCTCTTCTCGCTCTTATTTGCGTATGTTGGCCACCATATATGCTTAGTCGCTGCTGCAACCTCACCACTTTACCCCTTCCTTTCCCATTAAGCTTTGCTAGTCTTGATACCCATGGTAATGGGATTGCTGAGTCCTCGTGGCTCACAGATTACTACAACAACAGTTGCAGGTACAAGTTATGCGATGATCATGACGCGAGAGCGATGTTTGCTTGTATTGGAGTTCTTCTTCTGCTTCTTCTTTGATCGGGGGATAGGTTCCAGGTCGGCAGCCTGGGCTAGCAGGGTGGATGTCGTTTGAGTTTGTGTTTGTGTTTCATCCGTAGTCGGATGATGCTCTGATGTATTGTGATGTTGTATTCGTGTGGCATTGTATGCCTTATGTATGTATCCCCATCTATTATGTAATGTTGATGTAATGATATCCACCTTGCAAAAGCGTTTCAATATGCGGGTCTATCCTTGGTGGGACCTTCGAGTTCCTTTTTGGATAGGGTCGCATATTGGGCGTGACACTTGACCCACAGCAGGCTTCGGTCCTGGCCCAAATCTTTGGCTGCAATGTTGGATCACTTCCTTTTACCTATCTGGGTCTTCCCATGGGAACGACAAAACCAACACTGCTTGATCTGATGCAGATGGTGTGTGGGATTGAAAGGAAGCTATCCACTGCATTATCCTTGCTCTCAGCTGGCGCCAAGCTCACGTTAGTCAACTCCACCATCACATCCATGTTGATCTATGCTATGTGCACACTGAAGTTACATCCAAAGGTGATCGAACACATTGACAAATTGCGCAGATACTGTTTGTGGGCCAAAAACACTGAGGCAGGTGTCAAAAATAACTCTTTGGCCGCTTGGGAGTTGGTTTGTAGGCCAAAGTGCAAAGGTGGTCTCGGGGTCATTGACATCAAAACTCAAAATGTGGCACTGCTCCTCAAACACCTCTATAAGTTCTACAACCATCTGGATGTACCGTGGGTGGCTCTAATCTGGGAGACATACTATGTAAACATGGTGCCACATGCAGTTGATCCGGTTGGGTCCTTCTGGTGGCGCGATATCTTGCAGCTCAATCATGTCTTTCGAGGGATCTCCAAGGTTATAGTTGGTGATGGGACTTCAATTCTGTTCTGGAAGGACGTGTGGTTTGCGCACAACAAGGAAACACATCTCTCCGAGATCTATCCCAGAGCCTTTTCATTTTTCACAAATGAGGACGTGTCAGCTCTCCGAGATCTATCCCAGAGCCTTTTCATTTGTCACAAATGAGGACGTGTCTGTCGGTGATGCTCTGCAAGCAACAGACCCTGCCATGCTCTTCCATCTGCCACTCTTCGTGCAAGCCCGAGAGGAAGTCAGGGAAATCCAGAGGGGCTCGATGCACGTCATTCCAGAGAGGGGGACTGCGGATACTTGGGTCAGTACCCTCAATGGAAAATTCTCGGCAAAAAACTACTACAACCATTGCTTCAGGGAGATGATCGCCGATGATGCTTTCCTCTAGCTTTGGAAGGCCAAGAGTCCAAACAAATTCAAGATGTTTGGCTGGTTGCTGCTAGTTGACCGCCTGAACACGCGTAACATGTTGAAACGTAGGCACTACACTGTGGTGGACAATAACTATGCGTGTATGCTTTGTCAGAATCCTCCCGAGGAAACAGTGGAACATCTTTTCTTCTTGTGCCCCTTTAGCCAACGATGTTGGGACAAGGTTGGTCTGAGATGGACGGATGATGGAAATAGGATCTCCCTGCTACATAATGGTAAAACCCAATGGAGACAACCATTGTTCATGGACATCTTCTTGCTGGCCGCTTGTTGCATATGGAAGGAGAGAAATAATGAATTCTTCAGAGGAGTGCCACACTCCTTTAACTCATGGCTTGATAGATTCAAGCATCTGTTGGGCCTCCTCGCTCATAACTGTAAAGAAGAACTTCGTCCCTTCTTAGTTTCTTATATTCAAAACTTGTAGACACCAGGGCCTCTCCTTTCTGTTTGTCATGGGTTGAGGGGAGCCCCACAAAACCCCCACATGTAACTATGTAACATCTGTTGGTGAGTTAACATACAAAGTCAGTGGGAGCCTCTCCCACTGTCGTTCACTGTCAAAAAAACTTAGTCAATATGAACGATTCTAGGTCCAGTGACCGTACGATGTCCATCCAACGGCCGTAGTGCTTCTTCAACCTCTGGTCTTCTTGCTCTAGCTGCCCAAAGCAGCGCCGGTCGTGTCGCATGCTCCTGCATCCCATGGCCGGCTGTGCTGCCGCGGAGGCCTCACCGCCCCCTACTATTCCCACCGCTGGCCAGGCCCTGCGGCGACGGCAGCCTCACACCGCAGCCGAACCAGTGAACCCTCGTACTCCTCTCCGCGCGGGCTTCCACTGCCGCGTCTTCCCCAGCTCTGCGTCGTCCCCTTCCTAGGACTCGTCGTCGTCCACCGCCGTGGTGCTCTACGCGTGGCGTGGTCAACATGGTCAAGGAATGACTTCCATCGGAAGAGTATTATACGTGGAGAGGCTGACAGCTGGGTCCACGGCCACAGCCCAGTTTTTTTGTGATTTACCAATTAAGTCGCTTTGTCAGGCCTGTTGGGCTGTAAATCTTTCAAGATGAGGAGAGCTTTTCATTTGGCTGGCCGAGAAAATGGCAGTAATTAGAAATGGGTTGTACATTTTTAAAACACATCAAACCGGCAATTAGTTTCAATTTTTTTTTCATTTCAAGATTTTAAATTACATTAATTTTTATGCGTGGAGAATTTGTTGGATTTTATATTGATATACATTTATTTTTAAAATCAGTTTGAATGTGAGTCGAAATTTCGGGATTAAAAACAGTTCGGACTGCACCGAAATATGCAAAATTTCGTATAATTTATTAACCGTGGCCACAATATGGGCTGTAATGCTAACAAAAAGAATATGGGCTCTAAAAAAACCTTAAGAATTAGCAAATGGGCTGTAAATTATTAGAAATAATGGCAGATGGGTTGTATGCTGTTTTCCACAGATTTGAGGCTTTCCTAAAAAAAGGTTGACGCACAAGTAGTGACGGTTGGTTGTCCATCCAACGGCCGTCGTGCTTCTTCAATCTCTGCTCGTCCTGCTCCAGCCGCTCAAACAAGCGCCGGCGGGACTGCCTGCTCCCTCCTCCCCGTGGCCGGCTGTGCTGCCGTGCAGGCCTCACCGCCCCACCGTACTCCCATTGCTGGCCTAGCCATCCCTCTACTCACCCACACCTGTTGTTATTCTCCAGCGACGGCAGATGAACCAGTAAACCCTCGTTCAGTCGTACTCCCCTCCGCGTGGGAAACAACTGCTGAGTCTTCCCTGCCTCCATGTCGTTCCCTTCCTAGGCCTCACCGTCGTCCACCGCCCTGGTGCTCTCGGCGCGGCCTGGTCAACGTGGTCAACGACCAATATGCATCTAAAGTGGATTGTACGTTGAGAGGCCGGCAGCTGGGTCCACGGCCGCACGCAAGGAAATGCCTCCTTATTATGCGCAAAATAATGATTCGTCCACCTGACATCAGGGACCTACCAAAAGGGCCTCGGTATTTTGTGAAAAAAATGTTACCGCCGCTGACAGCTTGAACCCACCAGCTATATCTTCGCTGCAAGGAAGTGCCTCCTTATTACGCACAAAAAAATGAATACTCCCCTGTTAGCTGGGACCCAGTATAGTGGCACGATGACTTGTGGGCCTACTAAGTTGACGGGGACGGAGGGCTTTGTCAACTTAGTCAATATGCACGATTCTAGCTCCAGTGACCGTACAATGTCCATCCAATGGCCGTAGTGCTTCTTCAACCTCTGGTCTTCTTGCTCCAGCCGCCCAAACCAGCGCCGGTCATGCCTCGTGCTCCTGCCTCCCGTGGCCGGCTGCGATGCGGCGGAGGCCTCAACGCCCCCTACTACTCCCACCGTTGGCCAGGCCATCCTTCTACTCACCCACACCCCCTGTTATTCTGCAGGAACGGCAGCCTCACACCGCAGCGAACCAGTGAACCCTCATACTCCTCTACGCGTGGGCATCCACTGCCGCGTCTTCCCCAGCTCCGCGTCGTCCCCTTCCTAGGCCTCGCCGTCGTCCACCGCCCTGCTGCTCTCGGTGCGGCATGGTCAACGTGGTCAAGGAACGGCTTCCATCGGGCGTGGACTGTACGTGGAGAGGCTGACAGCTGGGTCCACGGCCGCAGCAAGGAAGTGCCTCCTTATTACGCGCAAAATAATTATTCCTCCACCTGACAGCGGGGACCCACCGGACGGGCCACCATATTTCGTGAAAACAATGTTTCCCCCCTAACTGCTGGGACCCACCAGCTACACCTTCGCACGCATGGAAGTGCGTCCGGGCAAAAAAAATGATTCACCCCCCTGACTACTGGGGCCCACCAACTACATCTTCGCACGCAAGGAAGTGCGTCCGGGCGAAAAAAAACGATTCGCCCCCTGACTCCTGGGACCCACCAGCTACATCTTCGCACGCAAAGGAAGTGCGTCCGGGCAAAAAAACGATTCACCCCTCTGACTGCTGGGACCCACCAGCTACATTTTCGCACACAAGGAACTGCCTGACAGTCGGGACCCACATGGTCGAAGCGTATGTAGCGTTGTCATTCTGGTCGCGAACTTGTACGTACATATATACTGGTCGATGTAGAGGCGCGCACGTGTCGTAGTAGAGGCGCGTACATGTCGTAGTAGAGGCGCGCACGTAGCATGTACACGTACGTACAACGGCCAGGGTGCAAGAAAGAAAATACGGCCACGTATGTGTACATACGGGCGGGGTCTCGAACGCCTAGTCGCGCATACGTACGGTGAGGGCTCGTGTTCATGGGGAGGCAACGTGTTCATGGGGAGGCAACGGAATGCATCGTGTTCATGGGGAGGCAACGGAATGCGTCGTGTTCATGGAGAGGCAACGGAATGCGTCGTGTTCATCGGGAGGCAACGGAACGCGTGGGAGCCAACCAGCTTGGACGGAACAGGCGATGGAAACGAGGCCTGGCGTACCGCGGAATGGAGGAAACGGACCTCCTACGGTCGAAACGGGGGTCCTGTTGATCGGGAGGGGTGTGGCGTACCGCAAAACGGACGAAACGGACCTCCTACGGTCGAAACGGGGGTCCTGTTGATCGGGAGGGGTGTGGCGTACCGCAAAACAGATGAAACGGACCTCCTACGGTCGAAACGGTGGTCCTGTTCATCGGGAGGGGTGTGGCGTACCGCAAAATGGGACTCCATGGGATACTGTTCATCTCCACCGTCGACCTCCTCCAGCCTCCACGGGCTACTGTCGACCTCCTCCGGCCTCCACGCGCTCCTGTTCATCTAGCCTCCACCGCGCGCTACTCCACCGGCTACTATTCAACCACCCCTCCACGGGCACCCCTCCACCGTCTACTGTTCATCCAGCCCTCCACACCATGGGGTCCTGTTCAACCACCCCTCCACGGCCACCCCTCCATCGTCTACTGTTCATCTAGCCCACCACACCACGGGTTCCTGTTCATCCAGAG